>NC_039363.1:101828729-101982340 GCF_003573695.1 Papaver somniferum | reverse complement strand
TTTACTTTATTTGGACTTTGGACTGGACTCTTGAACTTTATTATTATTTTTTTAAACCCTACGGAAGGGTAGTTAAATACAAACTGTGTGCAGGGAAGGACGGTGATTACAATATCACCTCGGCCCCTCGGGTTCGCACACGGCATAGGAGTCGTGGCCCGAGTTGACGACAACGGTTCATCCCCCGTCTGGTACGGGAGGTAAGTCCAATCGAAACACTCGTGAATCCCCTGCAAGCGAGTTACTGTACTCCTTAAGGTGCTAATTGTTTGAGGACGAACCGGACTGTCTTTATTTTCCTAGTAAAGGGAAAGGCCTGGCCTAAACAAGATAAGGGTTCGGATTTCATCACCGCTCCCTTCTTGCCCGCTTTAGGAGAACAAAACCTAACGCGAACCCAAGCTTTAAAATCTGATTAGAAAGAGACCTATAGGGTATCGAGCTTGTTAGGAAATTTTTTCGAAGGATATTGGTTATTCTTTTAGCATACTTCGAAGTTCATGACGGTTTCTGTGAGTTGAATGCGTGACTGCGCCGTCTTGTACTGCGGTGAGGCCTTGGGTATCAAAGCTCCACAAAGCTTCCCTCGCCTCGATTCAACTTACTTTGACTCGGATTGATTCCAGAGGGGTTTGCTTAAATTGTAACGAATTCCCCTTCGAGAGATAGAAGCTGGTCTAGAAACAATCTAAGTGAGCCATCATGCTTGTTGTTTTCTAGAAATCTCTAGGTTTGCTGTGGTAAAGTCGAGTCAGCCTGCTGTGTGATTGCTAGAACCTTCCTGTTAGGATTTTTATTTCTTTTTGATTTTTTTTAGTGTATGCCCGATTTTGTTAATAGGGCTTGGAAAAGAGATACTCTAGGTCGATTGATTAGCGAAAAACCTAGTAGTTCTTCTAATTTAAGCAGGGAGCTCGAAGATTGTTCTTTTGAGAGCCCTGTTTTTGGAAGCTTCAGTTTTGAGAATCTGCGTCTTTGTGAAGAAATTTCTCCTAGTCCTTTGGTAGTTCCAGAAATGGCAACTTTAAAAGCTTTATTGAACCCAACTAGGACCTCTCGTCCGTCTTGTATCAAGTTAGCTGAAACCGAGGCAAATTATGAACTCAAACCTGGGACTTTACAGATGCTCCTAACCTTTTTAGGAAAAGAGAATGAGAACCCCTATTTTCATGTTAGGGAATTTGAGGAAATATGTAGTACTCTGAAAATTAAAAACCTTAGTGATGATGCACTAAAACTTAGGTTATTCCCCTTTTCCTTAAAAGATAAAGCCAAATCTTGGCTGTATAGTTTGGATTCTGAGTCAATTGAAACCTATGAACAACTTACATCTGCCTTTATACATAAGTTTTTCCCAAGGCACAAAACATCGTCTATTAGGACACAAATTTGTACTTTTGCTCAACAAGAGGGAGAATCTTTATATAGGTATTTAGAAAGGTTCAATGACTTAATTTCTCAATGTCCTCATCATGGTTTAGAGAAGGTTAGGTTAGTTCAGATCCTCTATGAGGGTTTAGACTATTCAACAACGACCATGGTTGAGTCCTATGCACAGGTGGGTTTGAGAATAAAACTGTTGATGAGGCGATGACATTTTTGAATGAAATCGCCAATAAGATCCAACAATGGGAAAATAATAGGGAACCTCAGAAAACAATTCTTCTAAGTAGAGGAAACGTCAATAGGGTAGAAGGATCCTATGAGTCAGATGCTAAAATAGCAGCCATAGCCAAAAGGTTAGAAGCGTTGGAATTAGGTCATTCTAGTGGTAAAATAGAGGCTTTTTGGGAAGACCATATTGTTGAAGAACAAGCCAATGCTCTTTATAACAACACTAGATTCGATAACCATCAGAAGTTTGACCCTTATTCAGAAACCTATAACCCTGGCTGGAGAAACCATCCCAACCTTTCTTGGTCTAAGGGACAGAATCAAGGTCAGTCTAGTAACTCTCAAGCTCCCCCAGGTTTTGGCTATCCTAAGAATCCTTCAGCCCCGGCACAGTTTCAGAACCCTTCGGATAAGAAGATTATGAGTTTAGAAGAGTCTCTTGCTTTGTTAACTCGTAACACTATGCAGTTTCAGCAATCTGTTGCTCAAGGTATAGAAGAAAATAAGAGAATAGGTCAGGCTAACTCTCAGGCTATTTCCGAGTTGAAAACCCAGGTTAGTCATATAAATGAGTCTTTGAGGGAAAAATGTAAGTTTCCTAGTCAAACTCAACCCAATCCTAAAGAAGATAAATCGTACAATCATTTGAACTCTATTACAACCCTTAGGAGTGGAAAGAAAGTTGACAATAAGGTTGCCATGCCTGATAGTGAACATGCTGTAGTTCACCCTTATGAGCCAGAAAATGAGGAGACTGATAGAGTCTCCAAAGAGACCAATGAGGGTCCTGATGAGCCCGACTTTGTTCCCAGAGCCCCGTTCCCCAAGCTGCTAGTTCCGACTAAGAGGGAGTCCAGCTTTAATGATATATTGGAGGTTCTTAAGCAGGTTAATATAAACGTTCCATTATTAGATGCAATTAGGCAGATTCCCTCTTATGCCAAGTTCCTTAAGGACTTGTGTACGCGAAAGCGTAAGCTCAGTGTCCAGAAGAAAGCCTTCATAGCTAGACACGTGAGTTCTATTATTCAGAATACCACTACTCCTAAGTATAAAGACCTAGGGTCCCCTACCATTGCTTGTACAATAGGTAAGTACCGTGTTGAGAAAGCATTGCTTGACTTAGGAGCCAGTGTGAACTTACTGCCATACCATGTGTACCTTAAGCTAGGACTTGGTGAGATGAAACCTACCCAGATGACACTTCAGTTAGCTGATAGGTCCATTAAAATTCCTCGTGGTGTGATCGAGGATGTTCTCATAGAGGTAGACAAGTTTATATATCCGGTGGATTTTGTTATCCTAGATACCCAACCTGTCCCTGACCCAGAGAACCAAATACCAGTGATTTTAGGTCGCCCGTTTTTAGCTACATCCAATGCGATCATTAACTGTCGAAATGGTATTATGAATTTGTCTTTTGGTAATATGACTATTGAGCTGAACATTTTCAATATTAGTAAGCTACCCTCTGAACTAGATGACTCGAATATAGAAGAGGTGAACATGATAGGAACATTAGTCGAGGAGTCATTACCAAACACTTTGTTAGAAGATCCATTAGAGAAATGCCTAGCTCACTTTGGGATTGATTTGATGATGATAATGTGATTAATGAGGTGAATGCTTTGTTAGATTCAACCCCTTTGTTAGATACTAGTAACGTATGGAAACCTAAGTTCGAACCACTACCAATTTCTAAGTCTACCTAGTTCCTTCTTTAGAAGAGCTTCCTAAGTTGGACCTAAAACCATTGCCAGATACCCTGAAGTATGTGTTTTTAGGCCCGTCTGAGACTTTACCTGTGATTGTTTCTTCCGACTTGGATAGAGATCAGGAAAGTAGGCTAGTAACCGTCCTTCAAAACAACAAGGAAGCTTTAGGGTGGACCATAGCAGACATTAAGGGTATAAGTCCTACTGTTTGTATGCATCAGATCTATTTAGAGGAAGACACCAAACCTTCTAGGGAGATGCAACGTCGACTAAACCCCAATATGAAAGAAGTAGTTCGAACTGAGGTTCTTAAGCTATTAGATGCAGGCATTATCTACCCTATTTCAGACTGTAAGTGGGTCAGCCCCGTTCAGGTTGTTCCCAAGAAATCTGGTATTACTGTAGTACAGAATGATAACAATGAGTTAATCCCGACCCGAGTGACCACGGGTTGGCTTGTTTGTATACAAGAACACAATTGAAGCAAAATCAGTTTGTTTCACTCGAATCAATTCATGAACATTATAGCCACAGTTTACAAAGAATGCATTCCTTATTATATAAATGTATTTGTTCATGTTACAACCAATTTTAGAACTTTAACCATTCAAGTATGCAAACGAGTACGCATACTTGAATAGCCGGACCAAGTTTGGTTTTCGCCAGTATGCGAACGGGTACGCATACCTCCAAACCCAGCAGAAAATTCCGGTCATAAACTTACGCCAGTATGCATACGGGTACGCACACTTAGGTTCCCAGACTTCTCAAACCAACAGGTACGCATACCCGTATGCGTATGATAGACGCATTTATGTGTCTAATTTGTCCCAATTGTTTATATTGTTAGTGCTCGATTTTGTACTTATTTGGTTATTTTATGTCTTTGTAGGTGTTTTTAGAGAAATAAGCTTTTGCGGCAAAATTGGCTAAAAAGTGGTTTTTGCGCTCGTGGGAGAAAATTACTATACGGACTCTCACTTTGGATAAGGGGTAACCTAATTACTAAGGGGCACCCAATTTCAGGGCATGTACTAAAGGGACACCGAAACTGGATAGGGGGAGGTCATCTTCAAAGTTTCAAAACTGGATTTTGCCAGGAAAAAAGGCAGCAGCGTCAACAGTTTTGGATCAAGGATTTGAGAGACCTAGGAGGCGATTCAATGGTCAAATTTGGTACCCACGGACTCTACAAGACATAAGGGACCTGTTAGAAGCGATTAGACCCATCTAATTGGGCTGGATAAGTCATAAAATCCACACAAAGTCAAGACAGTGCACACGGTTTCTGTTTAGGGTTTGAGATTTGTTTGAGAGATTTATGGGATATCTTGCGTGGGATATACATCAAAACAGTTGGGTAAAAGTCCTAGAAGATATTTGAGACGAGATAATAGCTAGAAACAGCCTTTAACGCAACAAGAAGAAGATTATTCTTCAAACAACCCGTAAAGAATAATGGAGATTTCCAAGGGGTTTGATCGAGTTTCAAGGGGATTTAAAGCCTATAAATAGTTGGTTTTATGTCAGAGAAGAGGGATGAAGAGTTTGGGGTCGATACAGAGCCAGGAGGAGCGAAGAAGAAGGAGTAGCAGCAATGTTCACCTGCTGCTGCTGCTGCCATTAAAAAGCTTCAAGAACACGAAGAACAGACTCTCCAGGACAGTCTTATTTTCAGCATCTTCAGAACAGTCTTATTTTCAGCATCTCAACAGCAGAAGAGAGGTGTCGCAGTTCGCTGCAGTTTTCTGCTGTCGTTCTTTTCTGGACGTGTTTTGTGAGTCTCAGAACTACTATTTTATAACTTTTGACTCTTTTAATCACACTTTGAGCTTTGAATTAATATGTTGAGTGTGTGATTGATATGAATAGCTAAACCCCAATACTGGGATGATGGAGGAAACCATTCTTTATGCATGAGTAATTTTATTTAATTTATTTATGACTATTTGCACTATTATGAATGGAATTATGATTTTTATTGATTATTTATGATTTTGTCTGATGATGTATGCTTAATCCATGAGATTCTTGATGCATCATGCTTATGATTTACATATAATACTTACAAAATCTATTTTTGGCAAAGTAAGAGTCGATATTTGTTATCAATATAAGCTTTAATTGTCTAGAATTAATAATTGAATCGCATGAGTATAAGAATTGGTGAAATCCTGAGTCCTAGTATCTCTTGATCCTGTGACAATTTTGTATATATTTTTGTTTTTAAATCTATTCAAGTCCGAGCATCGAATCCGTATTTACCGCAAATTTAAGACTACAACAAAATGGCGCCGCCGACGCGGACTTGTATATAGATTTGTTTTTAGGTTTATTATTTTATTTATTTATTTTACTATTATTTGTTCTTTTTTACGTTTCTTTTTGTGTCTTTGATTTACAGGTTCGAAGTGGAATACTAAGGACTTGGGAACAAAAAGCTTAAAGCTTAAAGCTAAAAGATAAAAGAGAAGAGAAAAAAGACATAATTTTTTTAGGATTTAATTTTTTTTTTATTATTATTATTTTTATTTTTTATTTTGTATATAGCTTTTATATATTTTTTTTAGAATTTGTAAATAGGCTTTATTTTTCATAATTTTTGTAATTTTTGGACTTTTTATTTGGACTTTATTTTGGACTTTTGGACATTTTTATTTTTATTTTTAAACCCTACAGAAGGGTATCCTTAAATACAAACTGTTTGCAGGGAAGGACGACGATTACGATATCGTCTCGGCCCCTCGGGTTCGCACACGGCATAGGAGTCGTGGCCCGAGTCGACGACAGAGGTTCATCGCCCATCTGGTACGGGAGGTAAGTCCAATCGAAACACCCGCGAATCTCCTGCAAGCGAGTTACTGTATTCCTTAAGGTGATTCATTGATTGAGGACGAATTCGGACTGTCTTTATTTTCCTAGTAAAGGGCAAGGCCTGGCCAAATCAAGATAAGGACTCAGATTTCATCACCGTTTCCTTCTTGCCCGCCTTAGGAAAACGAAACCAAACGCGAACCTAAGCCTAAAATTTTGAATAGAACGAGACCAATACTGTAACGAGCTTAATAGGAAACTCGTTCAAAAAATATTGGTTGCTCTTTAAGCACATTTCAAAATTCATGATGGTTTCTGTGAGTTGAATGCGTGACTGCGCCGCCTTGTGATAGCGGTGAGGCCTTGGGTATCAAAGCTCCACTGAGCTTCCCTCGCCTCGATTCAACTTACATTAGCTCGGATTGATTCCATAGGGGTGTGCTCAAATTGTAACGAATTCCTTTTCGAAGGAATAGAAGCTGGTCTAGAAAACAATCTAAGTGGAGCCATCATGCTTTTTGTTTGCTAGATTCTATAGGTTTGATTTGGTCGAGTCGGACTTGTTTGTGATTGCGTAGAATTCCCCTGCAATTAAGAATGTCGAACTGGTATGATAGAAGCCAATACAATGAATATCGACCTGAATTTGAATATGGACATCATCAGTATTATGACCATAGTGAGAATAGTGGCTGGGGACGCCAACCTTTTCAAGGTTATGGTTCATACCATGGTGATCCCAATTACTATCCGCACGCGCATCAGTCATACGAGCAAGAAGATTATAGTACTAGTTCTTCGTCTCTAGAGGATACAATCAAACTATTGAAAAGAAGTCCTTATTATGATCCTTCAGTTCCTATTCCCTCTCTAGAAGAGACTCTCAGGAATTTAGCTGAGTCATCACGTCAGTTAGCTGAATCGACGTATAAATTAGATGAGGTGAATAACGTAGATATGGACGAAAGAACTGCAACAACAACTGAATCTGTAGAAGATATCCTCAATAGATTAACTCAAAACTTAGATCCTACACTAAGGGAACTTTCTTTGGAAGAGACCCTTGAGAGGATAGCTGAGTCGACACGTAGACTTGAGTTAGAGACGAACGAAAGTATTGCTCGAAATAACTTGAATTGCCAATATAGTGTATCCAATAATACCCTTGAGAATGAAGATACTTTTTCACATAATCAAGATAACGAGGTTATAATTGGTAACACTACTTATTTAGATAAGGTTCAATCATCTTCGTACTATTATGATGATGAGGATAGTAGTGATGAAGAATTTGAAATATGTAGGCATAGTAATCAGGAATCTAGTAATCCAATTGAGCTTTATAGTGATTATATTATTTCTACTTCAAATCCAAATAATTTTTATGATTATTCACCTATTCAAAAGGACGAGGATTTGATTAGGGATACCACCGTTTTAGACGATGTAGTTTTTCCTTTTGATTACGAAGCCGATAGTGGTTTAGAGGAACGGGTTCATTTCGAAAATACTGTTTTAGAGTATAGCGACTTAGAAACAATAGTCTTGGAAGAAGAAGATAGACCCGTAGAGATGAGTAAAGATGCACTACCTGATAATAACTTAGAAGAATCTCTTGAATATTTTAAGGACTCTGAAGATACGGAAATTCAAGAAATAATTAGAGGTCTATCTAGAGAAACTGAAAACTCTAAGTTTGGGGGTGATTATCACTTCCCTAGTGCCTTACCTTTAACTCTCAGAAAGTCCCCACACTTAGGACTTGACATCAATGCCTCAACCATTTTACAAGATTACTTTCATACTCGTTTTCCTGAACCTAGTGACTTCCATAAGGAAGTTCAGTTGTTAGAAACCCATCCTCTGGTTGATGAGGTTAGACCAGGCTATGATACTAAGATCGACTTTGTTTTCCCACCAAATATTTTTCAAAAAATTGTGGGAACGTATAAATTTCAAATGTGTCAATTATTAAGTTCTGAGACTAAACCTAATTACTTTAGGATATTAGAATCGACACATTTTCTTAAGAATGACCACTACTCTCACTGTGGTCAATTAAGTAAGTCAAACCTGATTGACTTAGAGGATCCTCAATTATTTAGGTTATTATTTTGTGCTTCTAAGTTCTTATTTAAGTATTTACAGACTCTAGGACCTAATAATTCTGATCTCAATTTTGAGGAGTTGCAGCCTAAAGAAATATATTTAGACCCTTTTATAGAACCTGAACCTGAACCACAATTAGATATAGATATCTTAATCAGGAAACTAGGTAAGGGCATGCTAGTCTTGTACATTTTCTTGGTTCACTGCAGTTTCCGTTTGTCAGCTCTTTTTGGTGTTAAAGACCCACAGTTATTCCGGCTACTGTTATACGGTTCGAGTTGACTAATCCTTTTCTTAGTCTGGCTGAAGACTTTAAACTTAGCACTTCTTGGGAGGTAACCCAATATCATGCAACCAGGTAATATCCTTCCGTAACTCTTTCACTTCAAATGGTAACAGTTTCTCCTTGTTCATGCTTTTAATTTCATCTTTAGAACATTGAGGACAATGTTAGGTTTAAGTTTGGGGGTATGGGATAAACTTTTTAGTTGCAGTATGAATAAATAAACTCCAGAGCCTAGAAATTTATGCTTATTTAGGATGGCACTAACCAATCTAAGTGGATGAAAGCATTTTGATTGTAGGAGTTTGAGGAACCAATCTGATTAGATGGAAACATCTAAAGAGTCTATTCATAAAAGCTGATAGACGCATTTATGTGTCTATTTTGTTCTCAATATTCTGTATTGTTAGACTCGATTAAGTACTTATTGTGTTATTTTGTGTTTTTGTAGATGTTTTTAGAGAAATAAGCCTTTGCGGCGATATGAGCTCAAAAAAGTGATGATTTACACCCCGGAGAAAAGTACTAAAGGCACCCCAGAAATGCACCGGAAGCGTCCCAGAAATGTACCGGAGGAACCCAGAAAAATTACTATTTCCACCCCAAAATTACTATTTCCACCCCAATTGCTAAAGGGACACCCGTACAGGATTAGGGGGAGGACACTTTTCTTCTCATAATTCAAATTTCATTTTTGGCGGGAAAATATATTCTCTCTCTGGCAGATTTTCAATCAACAAAATGAAGGTGTTGTGGTGCGATTCAATGGCTAAAAATTGGTAGGAAGATGTGATATAGCTTAAGGAATACAGTATGGGTGTCAGAATCGATCGAATTTGGTTAGAATCGGCTAAACAAGTCATCATCAGAGAACATGGCAGTCACGGGTTTGAGAGGATTTTTTGAGGGATTCGGACGTGTTATGATGATGCATGGAGGACTCTAGCACACTTTTGGACCGTGTAGAAGCTAAATAAGGGAGTATCAGAGGCTGTTTACGCGTGGAGAATCATTTCAGGGAAGAAAATATTCGGAAAATATTTTCTTTAAACACCGAGTAATGAAGATTATATGGAGTAATTGAGGGAGATTCAACGAGCTGTAGGTGTATAAATATGTTCCCTGGGAGTACTAGAGAGGCTGTCGAGAGTTGGGAGAAGAGAGGAGAGCCACAGACGCAGAAATCAAGAGTTGATCAAACTCTGCTGCTGCTGCTGCTGCTGATGAAGAACACCAAGAACACGAAGAACGGACTCGCAGAAGCAGTCGTTTATCAACAGTGAATGACTCACGTCCGTGGGTCGTAGGTGTGGGTCGTAGCGTTTCAGCGACAACAGCACCTCAGCTTTGTCGTTCCTTTTGGACGCCTTATGTGGGTCGCAGAATTCTGTTTTAGAACATTTACTTATCTTTCTCTTTATTGTAAACATCAATTGAGCTTAATAAAATATTTTGAGAGGTTTTCCAACATGATGAGTTAATTCCCTCGTAACCAAGGCAATGGAGGAAGCTATTCACGCAACATAAATGGGTAACTATTTCATTTAATTATATAATTCACCTAATCGCTGCTTTTGCAGAGTTTTAAATTGTTTGAATGATTGTCTTAATTATTTGTTATTCAGTTTGATAGGTTATGCTTGGTTTAATCTCTTGATAATCTATGCTTAAGGTTTACAAATAATGTTTGAGAATTTGTATGATTGATAGTGAATTAAAGATAAAAGAGGACTTAAGAATTGAATAGAGTTTTGAAATATTTATCATTCAATCTTGCGTAGTAGTGGAATCTAGTGTCTTGGTTACCTCTCGCCCAAAATTGTTAATATTTTGTATATATATTTTTATAAGTCTAAAAAAATCCTTTACCTTCACAAGTCTTAGAGTTCGAACCTTTATTACTACAACCCACGAAAAATCTTTAATCATTTTGGCGCCGCCGACGCGGATTTGTGCTTAGGTAGAATTTTTTTTTTAGGTTTACTATTTTTTTTTTTAGAATTATTTGTTCCTTTTTACTTTGTCTTTTTGTCTTTGATTTACAGGTTCGAAGTGGAGCACTAAGGACTTGGAGAGGAAAAAGCTTAAAGCGAAAAGCGAAAAGAGAAGAAAAAAGGACAATTTTAGGATTTAATTTTTAATTTTTTTTTTTAGAGTGTGTGAGGAAAACTGTAATTTTTTTTATTTTGGACTTTCTTTTTTATTTGGACTTTATTCTGGACTTTGGACATTATTTTTAAAACCCTACGGAAGGGTTATAAATTAAAAAAAAAAAAATTAAATACAAACTGTTTGCAGGGAAGGACGACGATTACTATATCGTCTCGGCCCCTCGGGTTCGCACACGACATAGGAGTCGTGGCCCGAGTCGACGACAACGGTTCATCGCCCGTCTGGTACGGGAGGTAAGTCCAATCGAAACACCCGCGAATCTCCTGCAAGCGGGTTACTGTCTGCCTTAAGGTGATAATTGTTTGAGGACGAACCGGACTGTCTTTATTTTCCTAGTAAAGGGCAAGGCCTGGCCTAAACAAGATAAGGGTTCGGATTTCATCACCGTTCTCTTCTTGCCCGCCTTAGGAAAACGAAACCGAACGCGAACCTAAGCTTTAAAATTTGGAATAGAACGAGACCGATAGGGTAACGAGCTTAATAGGAAACTCGTTCGAAAAATATTGGTTGCTCTTTAAGCACACTCCAAAGTTCATGACGGTTTCTGTGAGTTGAATGCGTGACTGCGCCGCCTTGTGATAGCGGTGAGGCCTTGGGTATCAAAGCTCCACTGAGCTTCCCTCGCCTCAATTCAACTTACTTTGACTCGGATTGATTCCAGATGGGTTTGCTCAAATTGCAACGAATTCCCTTTCGAAAGATAGAAGCTGGTCTAGAAACAATCTAAGTGGAGCCATCATGCTTTTTGTTTGCTAGAAATCTTTAGGTTTGTTTTGGTGGAGTCGAGTCGGCTTTGTTTGTGGTTGTGTAGAATTCCCTTGCAATTAAGAATGTCGAACTGGTATGATAGAAGCCAATACAATGAGTATCGACCTGAATTTGAATATGGACATCATCAGTTTTATGACCATGGTGGGAATAGTAGTTGGGAACGCCAACCTTTTCAGGGTTATGGTTCATACCATATTGAGCCCAATTACTATCCACACACGAATTGGTCTTACGAGCAAGAAAATCAGGAATATTATAGTACTAGTCATGCGTTTTTGGAAAATTACTTAAAAACTAGTCCTGATTATGACATTTCTAAACCTGTTCAATCTCTAGAAGAAACCTACCAACAAATTCGAAAGGAGTATGAACGTGCAGTTAGTTCAAGAGAAGAGAGTACACAACGGTCTAAGATATTCAATGAGACTTGTGAAAGTATAAGTGTTACGCTCAGTGAAATTCAAGCACGTTTAGAGGAAGAAAATGATCAGTTAGCTAATGTTGCTCGAAATAATCTAATTTTCCAAAATAGTATTTCCAATTCTACCCTTGATATCAATAGTGAATATTTGCCCAATCTAAAGGATGAGGTTAGAATAAAAGACACTACTTATTTAGATAAGGTTCAATCATCTTTGTACTATTATGATGATGAGGATAGTAGTAATGAAGAATCTGAAATATGTAGGCATAGTGATCAGGAATCTATTAAACCAATTGAGCTTTATAATGATTATATTATTTCTAGTTCAAATCCAAATAATTTTTATGATTATTCACCTATTCAAAAGGACGAGGATTTGATTAGGGATACCACCGTTTTAGACGATGTAGTTTTTCCTTTTGATTACGAAGCCGATAGTGGTTTAGAGGAACGGGTTCATTTCGAAAATACTGTTTTAGAGTCTAGCGACTTAGAAACAATAGTCTTGGAAGAAGAAGATAGACCCGTAGAGATGAGTAAAGATGCACTACCTGATAATAAATTAGAAGAATCAATTGACCAATTTCAAGAATCTAATGATCCAGAAATTAGGAGATTGTAACTAGTCTATCTAGAGACACTAAAAACTATAAGTTTTGGGGTGATTATCACCTTCATAGTGCCTTACCTTTAACTCTCAGAAAGTTCCTTCACTTAGGACTTGATATCTCCGCCTCGACAATTTTACAAGATTACCTTCATACTCGTTTTCCCGAACCTAATGATGTCCATGAAGGAGTTCAGTTATTAGAAACCCATCCTCTGGTTGATGTGGTTTGCCCAGGCTATGATACCCAGATTGACTTTGTTTTCCCACCAAATAGTTTTCTTCCAACTGTGGGAACGTTTCAAATGAGTCGAATATTAAGTTCTGAGACTAAGCCTAAGTACTTTAGGTTAATAGAATCGACACATTTTCCTAAGAATGACCACTACTCTCACTGTGGTCAACTATGTAAGTCATATCTGATTGACTTAGAGGATCCGCAATTATTTAGGTTATTACTTCGTGATTCTAAGTTCGTATTTGAGTTTTTACAGACTCTAAGACCTAATAATTTGGATCCAACCTATGAAGAAACGCAGCCAATGAAAATATTCTATTTAGACCCTTTCATAGAACCTGAACTTGAACCACAATTAGCGATAGTTATCAGGAAACTAGGTAAGGGCATGCTAGTGTTGTTCATTTCGTTGGTTCACTGTAGTTTCCTTTTGTCAGCTCTTTTTGGTTTTAAAGACCCACAGTTATTCCGGCTACTGTTATACGGTTCGAGTTGACTAAACCTTTCCTACGTCTGGCTGAAGACTTTAAACTTAGCACTTCTTGGGAGGTAACCCAATATTCTTGCGACACGGTAATATCCTTCCTTATCTCTTTTTGCTTCAAATGGTAACAGTTTCTCCTTGCTCATGCTTTTAGTTTCATCTTTAGAACATTGAGGACAATGTTAGATTTAAGTTTGGGGGTATGGGAGAAACTTTTTAGTTGCATAATAAATAAACTCCAGAGCCTAGAAATTTACGCCTATTAAGGATAGCACTAACCAATCTAAGTGGATGGAAACATTTTTGTTTTAGGAGTTGAGGAACCAATCTGACTAGATGGAAACATCTATAGAGTCTATTCATAAAATCACAGAGCTCAGGTGTTAGAAATAACATGATAGTTTCGCCATATCTTGTCGAGTCCTTTTCACTTTCTATTTTTAGTTTTCTTTTGTTTCAAGTGATTTGGTGGGGCACACGATTCAAGTTGTTACCTTTGCTAGGGTGAAATAGAGTGACTGAGTTACCTTTTCCAAAAAAAAAAAAGAAAAAAGACCGGACCAGTTAGACCAATCGGAATAAGTATTAACACTTGGATAGCAATATGCGTGTGTTCTCCCTGTTTCCGTCGCCTAAGCAAGCGTGGAATGCAGGACCCGTGGGAACTATCGTGTAATCTGCTGACAAGAAGCATGCGCTTGGATCCAAAAGATCTATTCATGCCGTTAAGTTAAAAAAAAATGATTATTGTTATGTGTAGTCAACTGCTGGTTCCCTTGTATATGCCAGTGTGTTAATATTAGTCAGACCGGTATCTCAGTCATTTAGGTTAGGTTCATCTTGGCAGAGGCCTTCAGACAGATATGGGAAACACCGTTCACTTTTCAACCATCTACATTTTTCTTTTTCCATCTTCTTAATCTTTTCATGTGATTAGTCTGACTCCGAGTATGATGTCCATCGTGAAACTATCTTAGTAGAGCTCTGTCACTTATATGAATTTTAGTATGCTTGAGTGCAAACTCGTGTACAGCAATTGGAATTTCGCATCAGGGTTCTTCCTCTTAGAGTCAATAATTGTATGCCAACCAAGGAGGTTCTTTAGTGCTTTCCAAGGTTCTGCGTAGATAGCTAGGGTCTGGAGTATTGGTTTTTGTGGGTACACCTCTGATAAACCCACCCGAGATTAACTCGGTCACTTTTCAAGAATAAATTTTGCTCGAGGACTAGCAAATAATAAGTTTGGGGGTATTTGATAGACGCATTTATGTGTCTATTTTGTTCTCAATATTCTGTATTGTTAGACTCGATTAAGTACTTATTGTGTTATTTTGTGTTTTTGTAGATGTTTTTAGAGAAATAAGCTTTTGCGGCGAAATGAGCTCAAAAAAGTGATGATTTACACCCCGGAGAAAAGTACTAAAGGCACCCCAGAAATGCACCGGAAGCGTCCCAGAAATGTACCGGAGGAACCCAGAAAAATTACTATTTCCACCCCAAAATTACTATTTCCACCCCAATTGCTAAAGGGACACCCGTACAGGATTAGGAGGAGGACACTTTTCTTCTCATAATTCAAATTTCATTTTTGGCGGGAAAATATATTCTCTCTCTGGCAGATTTTCAATCAACAAAATGAAGGTGTTGTGGTGCGATTCAATGGCTAAAAATTGGTAGGAAGATGTGATATAGCTTAAGGAATACAGTATGGGTGTCAGAATCGATCGAATTTGGCTAGAATCGGCTAAACAAGTCATCATCAGAGAACATGGCAGTCACGGGTTTGAGAGGATTTTTTGAGGGATTCGGACGTGTTATGATGATGCATGGAGGACTCTAGCACACTTTTGGACCGTGTAGAAGCTAAATAAGGGAGTATCAGAGGCTGTTTACGCGTGGAGAATCATTTCAGGGAAGAAAATATTCGGAAAATATTTTCTTTAAACACCGAGTAATGAAGATTATATGGAGTAATTGAGGGAGATTCAACGAGATGTAGGTGTATAAATATGTTCCCTGGGAGTACTAGAGAGGCTGTCGAGAGTTGGGAGAAGAGAGGAGAGCCACAGACGCAGAAATCAAGAGTTGATCAAACTCTGCTGCTGCTGATGAAGAACACCAAGAACACGAAGAACGGACTCGCAGCAGCAGTCGTTTATCAACAGTGAAAATGACTCACATCCGTGGGTCGTAGGTGTGGGTCTTAGCATTTCAGCGACAACAGCATTTCAGCTTTGTCGTTAATTTTTGGACGCCTTCTGTGGGTCGCAGAATCCTTTTTTAGAACATTTACTTATCTTTCTCTTTATTGTAAACATCAATTGAGCTTAATAAAATATTTTGAGAGGTTTTCCAACATGATGAGTTAATTCCCTCGTAACCAAGGCAATGGAGGAAGCTATTCACGCAACATAAATGGGTAACTATTTCATTTAATTATATAATTCACCTAATCGCTGCTTTTGCAGAGTTTTAAATTGTTTGAATGATTGTCTTAATTATTTGTTATTCAGTTTGATAGGTTATTCTTGGTTTAATCTCTTTATAATCTATGCTTAAGGTTTACAAATAATGTTTGAGAATTTGTATGATTGATAGTGAATTAAAGATAAAAGAGGACTTAAGAATTGAATAGAGTTTTGAAATATTTATCATTCAATCTTGCGTAGTAGTGGAATCTAGTGTCTTGGTTACCTCTCGCCCAAAATTGTTAATATTTTGTATATATATTTTTATAAGTCTAAAAAAATCCTTTACCTTCACAAGTCTTAGAGTTCGAACCTTTATTACTACAACCCCCATTAAATCTTTAATCATTTTGGCGCCGCCGACGCGGATTTGTGCTTAGGTAGAATTTTTTTTTTAGGTTTACTATTTTTTTTTTTAGAATTATTTGTTCCTTTTTACTTTGTCTTTTTGTCTTTGATTTACAGGTTCGAAGTGGAGCACTAAGGACTTGGAGAGGAAAAAGCTTAAAGCGAAAAGCGAAAAGAGAAGAAAAAAGGACAATTTTAGGATTTAATTTTTAATTTTTTTTTTTTTTTAGAGTGTGTGAGGAAAACTGTAATTTTTTTTATTTTGGACTTTCTTTTTTATTTGGACTTTATTCTGGACTTTGGACATTATTTTTAAAACCCTATGGAAGGGTTATAAATTAAAAAAAAAAAATTAAATACAAACTGTTTGCAGAGAAGGACGACGATTACTATATCGTCTCGTCCCCTCGGGTTCGCACACGGCATAAGAGTCGTGGCCCGAGTCGACGACAACGGTTCATCGCCCGTCTGGTACGGGAGGTAAGTCCAATCGAAACACCCGCGAATCTCCGGCAAGCGGGTTACTGTCTGCCTTAAGGTGATAATTGTTTGAGGACGAACCGGACTGTCTTTATTTTCCTAGTAAAGGGCAAGGCCTGGCCTAAACAAGATAAGGGTTCGGATTTCATCACCGTTCTCTTCTTGCCCGCCTTAGGAAAACGAAACCGAACGCGAACCTAAGCTTTAAAATTTGGAATAGAACGAGACCGATAGGGTAACGAGCTTAATAGGAAACTCGTTCGAAAAATATTGGTTGCTCTTTAAGCACACTCCAAAGTTCATGACGGTTTCTGTGAGTTGAATGCGTGACTGCGCCGCCTTGTGATAGCGGTGAGGCCTTGGGTATCAAAGCTCCACTGAGCTTCCCTCGCCTCAATTCAACTTACTTTGACTCGGATTGATTCCAGAGGGGTTTGCTCAAATTGCAACGAAATCCCTTTCGAAAGATAGAAGCTGGTCTAGAAACAATCTAAGTGGAGCCATCATGCTTTTTGTTTGCTAGAAATCTTTAGGTTTGTTTTGGTGGAGTCGAGTCGGCCTTGTTTGTGATTGTGTAGAATTCCCTTGCAATTAATAATGTCGAACTGGTATGATAGAAGCCAATACAATGAGTATCGACCTGAATTTGATTATGAACATCATCATTTTTATGACCATGGTGGGAATAGTAGTTGGGAACGCCAACCTTTTCAAGGTTATGGTTCATACCATGGTGAGCCCAATTACTATCCACACATGCATCAGTCTTACGAGCAAGAAGATTATAGTACTAGTTCTTCGTCTCTAGAGGATACAATCAAACTATTGAAAAGTAGTCCTTTTTATGATCCTTCTGATAATTCCTCTTTACTAGAGTCAACACGTAAGTTAGCTGAGTCGACGCGTAAGTTAGCTGATATGAATAGTATAATTATAGACGAAAGAACTACAATAATGAGTGAACCTTCTTTAGAAGACCACCTCAAGAGGATAGCTGAGACGAACGAAAGAATTGCTCGAAATTACTTGAATTGCCAATATAGTGTATCCAATAATACCCTTGAGAATGAAGATAGTTATTTACACAATCAAGAGAACGAGGTTATAATTGGTAACACTACTTATTTAGATAAGGTTCAATCATCTTCGTACTATTATGATGATGAGGATAGTAGTGATGAAGAATCTGAAATATGTAGGCATAGTGATCAGGAATCTAGTAATCCAATTGAGCTTTATAGTGATTATATTATTTCTACTTCAAATCCAAATAATTTTTATGATTATTCACCTATTAAAGAGGACGAGGATTTGATTAGGAATACCACCGTTTTAGACGATGTAGTATTTCCTTTTGATTACGAAGCCGATAGTGGTTTAGAGGAACGGGTTTATTCTGAAAATGCTGTTTTAGAGTCTAGCGACTTAGAAACAATAATCTTGAATGAAGAACATAGACTCGTAGAGATGAGTAAAGATGCACTACCTGATAATAAATTAGAAGAATCAATTGACCATTTTCAAGAATCTAATGATCCAGAAATTAGGGAGATTGTAACTAGTCTATCTAGAGACACTAAAAACTCTAAGTTTGGGGGTGATTATCACCTTCATAGTGCCTTACCTTTAACTCTCAGAAAGTCCCTTCACTTAGGACTTGATATCTCTGCCTCGACAATTTTACAAGATTACCTTCATACTCGTTTTCCCGAACCTAATGATGTCCTGAAAAAGGTTCAGTCGTTAGAAACCCATCCTCTGGTCGATGTGGTTTGCCCAGGCTATGATACCCAGATTGACTTTGTTTTCCTACCAAATAGTTTTCTTCCAACTGTGGGAACATTTCAAATGAGTCGAATATTAAGTTCTGAGACTAAGCCTAAGTACTTTAGGTTAATAGAATCGACACATTTTCCTAAGAATGACCACTACTCTCACTGTGGTCAACTTTGTAAGTCATATCTGATTGACTTAGAGGATCCGCAATTATTTAGGTTATTACTTCGTGATTCTAAGTTCGTATTTGAGTTTTTACAGACTCTAAGACCTAATAATTTGGATCCAACCTATGAAGAAACACATCCAATGAAAATATTCTATTTAGACCCTTTCATAGAACCTGAACCTGAACCACAATTAGCGATAGTTATCAGGAAACTAGGTAAGGGCATGCTAGTGTTTTTTATTTCGTTGGTTCACTGTAGTTTCCTTTTGTCAGCTCTTTTTGGTTTTAAAGACCCACAGTTATTCCGGCTACTGTTATACGGTTCGAGTTGACTAAACCTTTCCTACGTCTGGCTGAAGACTTTAAACTTAGCACTTCTTGGGAGGTAACCCAATATTCTTGCGACACGGTAATATCCTTCCTTATCTCTTTTGCTTCAAGTGGTAACAGTTTCTCCTTGTTCATGCTTTTAGTTTCATCTTTAGAACATTGAGGACAATGTTAGATTTAAGTTTGGGGGTATGGGAGAAACTTTTTAGTTGCATAATAAATAAACTCCAGTGCCTAGAAATTTACGCCTATTAAGGATAGCACTAACCAATCTAAGTGGATGGAAACATTTTTGTTTTAGGAGTTGAGGAACCAATCTGACTAGATGGAAACATCTATAGAGTCTATTCATAAAAGCACAGAGCTCAGGTGTTAGAAATAACATGATAGTTTCGCCATATCTCGTCGAGTCCTTTTCACTTTCTATTTTTAGTTTTCTTTTATTTCAAGTGATTTGGTGGGGCACACGATTCAAGTTGTTACCTTTGCTAGGGTGAAATAGAGTGACTGAGTTACCTTTTCAAAAAAAAAAAAAAAATAGACCGGACCAGTTAGACCAATCGGAATAAGTATTAACACTTGGATAGCAATATGCGTGTGTTCTCCCTGTTTCCGTCGCCTAAGCAAGCGTGGAATGCAGGACCCGTGGGAACTATCGTGTAATCTGCTGACAAGAAGCATGCGCTTGGATCCAAAAGATCTATTCATGTCGTTAAGTTAAAAAAAATAAAAATAAAAAAAAATGGTTATTGTTATGTGTAGTCAACTGCTGGTTCCCTTGTATTTGCCAGTTTGTTGATCTAAATTTAAGTTATTGACCACTGGTTCCCTTGTATATGCCAGTGTGTTAATATTAGTCAGACCGGTATCTCAGTCATTTAGGTTAGGTTCATCTTGGCAGAGGCCTTCAGACAGATATGGGAAACACCGTTCACTTTTCAACCATCTACATTTTTCTTTTTCCATCTTCTTAATCTTTTCATGTGATTAGTCTGACTCCGAGTATGATGTCCATCGTGAAACTATCTTAGTAGAGCTCCGTCACTTATATGAATTTTAGTATGCTTGAGTGCAAACTCGTGTACACCAATTGGAATTTCGCATCAGGGTTCTTCCTCTTAGAGTCAATAATTGTATGCCAACCAAGGAGGTTCTTTAGTGCTTTCCAAGGTTCTTTAGTGTTTTCTTTTTCCATCTTCTTAATCTTTTCATGTGATTAGTCTGACTCCGAGTATGATGTCCATCGTGAAACTATCTTAGTAGAGCTCTGTCACTTATATGAATTTTAGTATGCTTGAGTGCAAACTCGTGTACACCAATTGGAATTTCGCATCAGGGTTCTTCCTCTTAGAGTCAATAATTGTATGCCAACCAAGGAGGTTCTTTAGTGCTTTCCAAGGTTCTGCGTAGATATCTAGGGTCTGGAGTATTGGTTTTTGTGGGTATACCTCTGATAAACCCACCCGAGATTAACTCGGTCACTTTTCAAGAATAAATTTTGCTCGAGGACTAGCAAATAATAAGTTTGGGGGTATTTGATAGACGCATTTATGTGTCTATTTTGTTCTCAATATTCTGTATTGTTAGACTCGATTAAGTACTTATTGTGTTATTTTGTGTTTTTGTAGATGTTTTTAGAGAAATAAGCCTTTGCGGCGATATGAGCTCAAAAAAGTGATGATTTACACCCCGGAGAAAAGTACTAAAGGCACCCCAGAAATGCACCGGAAGCGTCCCAGAAATGTACCGGAGGAACCCAGAAAAATTACTATTTCCACCCCAAAATTACTATTTCCACCCCAATTGCTAAAGGGACACCCGTACAGGATTAGGGGGAGGACACTTTTCTTCTCATAATTCAAATTTCATTTTTGGCGGGAAAATATATTCTCTCGCTGGCAGATTTTCAATCAACAAAATGAAGGTGTTGTGGTGCGATTCAATGGCTAAAAATTGGTAGGAAGATGTGATATAGCTTAAGGAATACAGTATGGGTGTCAGAATCGATCGAATTTGGCTAGAATCGGCTAAACAAGTCATCATCAGAGAACATGGCAGTCACGGGTTTGAGAGGATTTTTTGAGGGATTCGGACGTGTTATGATGATGCATGGAGGACTCTAGCACACTTTTGGACCGTGTAGAAGCTAAATAAGGGAGTATCAGAGGCTGTTTACGCGTGGAGAATCATTTCAGGGAAGAAAATATTCGGAAAATATTTTCTTTAAACACCGAGTAATGAAGATTATATGGAGTAATTGAGGGAGATTCAACGAGCTGTAGGTGTATAAATATGTTCCCTGGGAGTACTAGAGAGGCTGTCGAGAGTTGGGAGAAGAGAGGAGAGCCACAGACGCAGAAATCAAGAGTTGATCAAACTCTGCTGCTGCTGCTGCTGCTGATGAAGAACACCAAGAACACGAAGAACGGACTCGCAGCAGCAGTCGTTTATCAACAGTGAAAATGACTCACATCCGTGGGTCGTAGATGTGGGTCGTATCATTTCAGCGACAACAGCACCTCAGCTTTGTCGTTCATTTTGGACGCCTTCTGTGGGTCGCAGAATCCTGTTTTAGAACATTTACTTATCTTTCTCTTTATTGTAAACATCAATTGAGCTTAATAAAATATTTTGAGAGGTTTTCCAACATGATGAGTTAATTCCCTCGTAACCAAGGCAATGGAGGAAGCTATTCACGCAACATAAATGGGTAACTATTTCATTTAATTATATAATTCACCTAATCGCTGCTTTTGCAGAGTTTTAAATTGTTTGAATGATTGTCTTAATTATTTGTTATTCAGTTTGATAGGTTATGCTTGGTTTAATCTCTTGATAATCTATGCTTAAGGTTTACAAATAATATTTGAGAATTTGTATGATTGATAGTTAATTAAAGATAAAAGAGGACTTAAGAATTGAATAGAGTTTTGAAATATTTATCATTCAATCTTGCGTAGTAGTGGAATCTAGTGTCTTGGTTACCTCTCGCCCAAAATTGTTAATATTTTGTATATATATTTTTATAAGTCTAAAAAAATCCTTTACCTTCACAAGTCTTAGAGTTCGAACCTTTATTACTACAACCCACGAAAAATCTTTAATCACTTTGGCGCCGCCGACGCGGATTTGTGCTTAGGTAGAATTTTTAGGTTTATTTTTTTTTTATTTATTTGTTCCTTTTTACTTTGTCTTTTTGTCTTTGATTTACAGGTTCGAAGTGGAGCACTAAGGACTTGGAGAGGAAAAAGCTTAAAGCGAAAAGCGAAAAGAGAAGAAAAAAGGACAATTTTAGGATTTAATTTTTAATTTTTAATTTTTTTTAGAGTGTGTGAGGAAAACTGTAATTTTTTTTTATTTATTTTGGACTTTAGACTTTAAACAATTGGACTTTATTTTTTTTAACCCTACGGAAGGGTATTATTAAAAAAAAAAAATTATTATATAAACTGTGTACAGGGAAGGACGACGATTACTATATCGTCTCGGCCCCTCGGGTTCGCACACGGCATAGGAGTCGTGGCCCGAGTCGACGACAACGGTTCATCGCCCGTCTGGTACGGGAGGTAAGTCCAATCGAAACACCCGCGAATCTCCTGCAAGTGGGTTACTGTCTGCCTTAAGGTGATAATTGTTTGAGGACGAACCGGACTGTCTTTATTTTCCTAGTAAAGGGCAAGGCCTGGCCTAAACAAGATAAGGGTTCGGATTTCATCACCGTTCTCTTCTTGCCCGCCTTAGGAAAACGAAACCGAACGCGAACCTAAGCTTAAAATTTGGAATAGAACGAGACCGATAGGGTAACGAGCTTAATAGGAAACTCGTTCGAAAAATATTGGTTGCTCTTTAAGCACACTCCAAAGTTCATGATGGTTTCTGTGAGTTGAATGCGTGACTGCGCCGCCTTGTGATAGCGGTGAGGCCTTGGGTATCAAAGCTCCACTGAGCTTCCCTCGCCTCAATTCAACTTACTTTGACTCGGATTGATTCCAGAGGGGTTTGCTCAAATTGCAACGAATTCCCTTTCGAAAGATAAAAGCTGGTCTAGAAGCAATCTAAGTGGAGCCATCATGCTTTTTGTTTGCTAGAAATCTTTAGGTTTGTTTTGGTGGAGTCGAGTCAGCCTTGTTTGTGATTGTGTAGAATTCCCTTGCAATTAATAATGTCGAACTGGTATGATAGAAGCCAATACAATGAGTATCGACCTGAATTTGATTATGAACATCATCATTTTTATGACCATGGTGGGAATAGTAGTTGGGAACGCCAACCTTTTCAAGGTTATGGTTCATACCATGGTGAGCCCAATTACTATCCACACATGCATCATTCTTACGAGCAAGAAGATTATGGTACTAGTTCTTCGTCTCTAGAGGATACAATCAAACTATTGAAAAGTAGTCCTTTTTATGATCCTTCTGATAATTCCTCTTTACTAGAGTCAACACGTAAGTTAGCTGAGTCGACGCGTAAGTTAGCTGATATGAATAGTATAATTATAGACGAAAGAACTACAATAATGAGTGAACCTTCTTTAGAAGACCACCTCAAGCGGATAGCTGAGACGAACGAAAGAATTGCTCGAAATTACTTGAATTTCCAATATAGTGTATCCAATAATACCCTAGAGAATGAAGATAGTTATTTACACAATCAAGAGAACGAGGTTATAATTGGTAACACTACTTATTTAGATAAGGTTCAATCATCTTCGTACTATTATGATGATGAGGATAGTAGTGATGAAGAATCTGAAATATGTAGGCATAGTGATCAGGAATCTAGTAATCCAATTGAGCTTTATAGTGATTATATTATTTCTACTTCAAATCCAAATAATTTTTATGATTATTCACCTATTCAAGAGGACGAGGATTTGATTAGGGATACCACCGTTTTAGACGATGTAGTTTTTCCTTTTGATTACGAAGCCGATAGTGGTTTAGAGGAACGGGTTTATTCCGAAAATGCTGTTTTAGAGTCTAGAGACTTAGAAACAATAGTATTAGATGAAGAAGATATACCCGTAGAGATGAGTAAAGATGCACTACCTGATAATAAATTAGAAGAATCAATTGACCATTTTCAAGAATCTAATGATCCAGAAATTAGGGAGATTGTAACTAGTCTATCTAGAGACACTGAAAACTCTAAGTTTGGGGGTGATTATCACCTTCCTAGTGCCTTACCTTTAACTCTCAGAAAGTCCCTTCACTTAGGACTTGATATCTCTGCCTCGACAATTTTACAAGATTACCTTCATACTCGTTTTCCCGAACCTAATGATGTCCAGGAAGAAGTTCAGTCGTTAGAAACCCATCCTCTGGTTGATGTGGTTTTCCCAGGCTATGATCCCCAGATTGACTTTGTTTTCCCACCAAATAGTTTTCTTCCAACTGTGGGAACGTTTATATTCCAAATGTGTCGAATATTAAGTTGTGAGACTAAACCTAAATGCTTTAGGAAATTAGAATCGACACATTTGCTTAAGAATGACCACTACTCTCATTGTGGTCAATTATGTCAGTCAAATCTTATTGAATTAGAGGATCCTCAGTTATTTAGGTTATTATTGTGCGCTTCTAAGATCATATTTGAGTTTTTCCAGACTCTAGGACCTGATGATTCGGATCCCACCTATGAAGAAACGCAGCCAATGAAAATTTTCTATTTAGACCCTTTCATAGAACCTGAACCTGAACCACAATTAGATATAAATTTCTTAATCAGGAAACTAAGTAAGGGCTTGCTAGTCTTGTTCACTTTCTTGGTTCATTGCAGTTTCCTTTGGTCAGCTCTATTTAGTTTTGAAGACCCACAGTTATTTTGACTGTTACTTTATGGTTCGAGTTGACTAATCCTTTCCTAAGTCTGGCTTAAGACTTTAAACTTAGCACTTATTGGGAGGTATCCCATGCTCATGCAACACGGTAATATCTTTCCTTAACTCTTTCGCTTCAAATGGTAACAGTTTCTCCTTGTTCATGCTTTTAGTTTCATCTTTAGAACATTGAGGACAATGTTAGATTTAAGTCTGGGGTATGGGAAAATCTTTTAGTTGCAATAAATAAATACGCTCCAGAGCCTAGAGATTTATGCGTATTCAGGATGGCACTAACTAATCTAAGTGGATGGAAGCATCTTGGTTGTAGGAGTTGAGGAACCAATCTGATTAGATGGAAACATCTATAGAGTCTATTCATAAAAGCACAGAGCTCAGGTGTTATAAATAACATGATAGTTGCACCATATCTCGTTGAGTTCTTTTCATTTTTATTTTATTTTATGTTTTTCTTTTTAAACTATGTTTCTCTAAGTGATTAGGTGGGGCACACGATTCAAGTTGTTACCACTGCTAGGGTGAATTAGAGTGACTGAGTTACTAAAAATAAAAAAGACCGGACCAGTTAGACCAATCGGAATAAGTATTAACACTTGGATAGCAATATGTGTGTGTTCTCCCTATTTCCGTCGCCTAAGCAAGCGTGGAATGCAGGACCCGTGGGAACTATCGTGTAATCTGCTGACAAGAAGCATCCGCTTGGATCAAAAAGATCTATTCATGCCGTTAAGTTAAAAAAATGGTTATTGTTCTGTGTAGTCAACTGCTGGTTCCCTTGTATTTGCCAGTTTGTTGATCTAGATTTAAGTTATTGACCACTGGTTCCCTTGTATATGCCAGTTGTGTTGATACTAGTCAGACCGGTATCTCAGTCCATTAGGATAGGTTCATTCTGGCAGTGGCCTTCAGACAGATATGTGAAACATCGATCATTTGGTTAACATCAAAACCATCTACATTTTTCTATTTCCATCTCCTTTTTCTATACATATGATTAGTTTGACTCCGAATATGATGTCCATAGTGCAACTATCTGAGTAGAGCTCTGTCACTTTATATGAATTTTAGTATGCTTGAGTGCAAACTCGTGTACAGAAATTGGAATTTCGCATCAGGGTACTTCTTCCTGTAGTCAATAAGTATGCCAACCAAGGAGATTCTTTAGTGCCTTCCAAGGTTCTGCGCTGCCATTAAAAAGCTTCAAGAACACGAAGAACAGACTCTCCAGGACAGTCTTATTTTCAGCATCTTCAGAACAGTCTTATTTTCAACATCTCAACAGCAGAAGAGAGGTATCGCAGTTCGCTGCAGTTTTCTGCTGTCGTTCTTTTCTGGACGTGTTTTGTGAGTCTCAGAACTACTATTTTATAACTTTTGACTCTTTTAATCACACTTTGAGCTTTGAATTAATATGTTGAGTGTGTTATTGATATGAATAGCTAAACCCCAATACTGGGATGATGGAGGAAACCATTCTTTATGCATGAGTAATTTTATTTAATTTATTTATGACTATTTGCACTATTATGAATGGAATTATGATTTTTATTGATTATTTATGATTTTGTCTGATGATGTATGCTTAATCCATGAGATTCTTGATGCATCATGCTAATGATTTACATATAATACTTACAAAATCTATTTTTGGCAAAGTAAGAGTCGATATTTGTTATCAATATACGCTTTAATTGTCTAGAATTAATAATTGAATCGCATGAGTATAAGAATTGGTGAAATCCTGAGTCCTAGTATCTCTTGATCCTGTGACAATTTTGTATATATTTTTGTTTTTAAATCTATTCAAGTCCGAGCATCGAATCCGTATTTACCGCAAATTTAAGACTACAACAGCGTACTATGGTTCCCGAACATGGATCACATATATTCAAGAGTGCACAACATGTTTATAATCCAATGTTGGTTAAATGTTCTAACTCTTATTTAAATCATTGAAACTTTGTTAGAGGATGACAATAGCCGTTTTCACACACTATTAGCATCAAAGCAAATTTGAAGTTATTGAAATAATCATAACAAAATATTCCAAGTCTACACCAAATGATTGTATCACACAAACCATGTAAGATGTTACTCAGCGATTTTTCACATGATCATCTTTTGACTTTCGTCAAGAATATAAGATGAACTTGGATGAAGCGAAAGCTTACCAACACATATTTCGAGAAATATGTAAGCGAGTTAAACTCAACTCGAAATCTCAAATGTGCATAATCGAAAACCATATATTAATACGACTTATGTCTCAATATAGGAGATAAAGTAGAAATAGACTTTCGAAGTGATAGATGAGTTTTAGTCTCCACATACTTTTTGTTGATGAGGTTACACAAGCTCTCCTTAGTAGTTCTTCGTTTTCAATTGATGAACGATGTGAAGTCTACTTCTCAACTGCACAATCTATCCTATTCTGAGACATCACTATAAGTAGACTAGAAATCAAGACTTATAGTGTTGATCACTAACATTGACAAACAAGCTTGAGATAGCAACGCCTTGCGAGTTCGACCGAGCAATGCTCTAACAATCTCCCCGTTTGTCAATTTTCGTGACAAAACTATCAATACATATGGATTACAAAATAAATAAAATTTGTAGCTTCTCATCCAAATGCTTGATCTCCTTGGTTATTCAACATTACTCGAAATATTTGTCACTTCCAAGTACTCCAATGATTCCAAATGTGTTCAATTCCGCATCATCGTTGTTGAAGATCCGTAGATATAACAATGAGAAAACAGCTGCTCTCAATCATTGTTATACAGTGTCATAATATCATTATACAACATGAAAGTCCAATCACATCACAACTTTGACAACAATACTATGGTGATATGTATCACCCCCCTAGTCAATACTTCATCTCAATATGATAACCACTCCCCATTAGTAAACATTATGTATTTTTAGTGTGAACTACGCATTAATTCTCCCCGTTTTTGTCAATATAAATTGATAAAGGTACGAAAACTAGTGGGATCCTCATGAAATTTTCATAGATATACTTCATGACCAAAAGATAACAACATACCAACTTGTTTCGATGATTTCACATAGTCGAAACTTAGTGTATTCATCAAGGAGTTTATAAAGATACAATATAACTCCTACGATATTCCACAACCGCACTCCCCACAAAGATTTGGAAATTAAGCACAAGTTCAATTAAGAACTTTTCCCCATAAAATGTCATTCCCGGAAGAAAAATAAGAGCGACCTTACTTTCAAAAGAAAAGAAGGATTTCTTTGGACATTAACAAATAACATGAAACATGAATTTGTATCCAAAAATCACAATTGAATTAACCACAAGGAAAATGATCAGTACAATTGGCCATGCTCAACATAAGAAAACTTACGGAGCAACACAGTACATACACAAAGATGTGGATCAGGGAAAGACCACTACTGTGGAATAATCAAAGATTCATTCTATTTTTCATCACTATTTCCACAATGACATTCAATAGACTTAATATTTATAAACAAAAGTTCATCCTTACTTCCATCAATATTTGCATAATGACATAAAAGGCTTAACTTTTGTATTCAAAAGTTCATTCTATCTTTTATCAATATTTTCATACCGACATACAATAAAGTTAACTTTTGAACAAATATGGGACAGTCAAGGTTCACGGACGTAGATAACATATCCCATAAAAATTTGCAAGATATAAAACCATAAATATTAATACTGCAAAAATCATCTTCCAAATAAACTTTAAAATTTAAACAAATAAATCTAAAAACATTACAAGATAAAAACGTTGGCAATAGCTATGTGTACTCACAATAATGGCTATTCCAAACTCTAGTTATCCTTCTGTTGATGGTGGTTTTTAGCTTAGGGTTAAAATCGTAAAACCTTAGTCAGACAGTGACGTCACACTTGAGTAATAATGTCGCCACTAGCACATTTATTGAACCATTCAAAATGTCCGCGTAAAATTACCGAGGTACCTTTTTATATGCCATGCTCCACGGCAAAGCCCTCGGTACTAACTGGCATCATCTCTGCACATGCCAACCGCGCATGCTAGCCAAACGTGCCAATCACGCGTGCCACATATTTTAAACTAGGGTTTTGACACACTAAAACCTAATAGCCATATCTCCGCGCCAAAGGCATGCCAACCATGCCAGCCACATCTCCGCGCCAAAGGCATACCAACCATGCCAGCCGCACCACCGTGCCAATGCCATGCCATGCCAGCCACATCTCCACGCCAAAGGCATGCCAACCATTCCAGACGCACCTCCGCGCCAAAGGCATGCCAACCACGCCAGCGCACCACCATGCCAATGGCATGCCATGCCATCCACATCTCCGCGCCAAAGGCATGCCAACCATGCCAGCTGCACCACCGTGCCAGCCACACCTCCGCGCCAAAGGCGTACCAACCATGCCAGCCGCACCATAGTGCCAATGGCATGCCATGCCAGCCACACCTCTGCACCAAAACCATGCCGGCCATGCCTCCATGCCGCTGACTGTCAAACGAAGGGTTGCAACAATCAACGACCACCCTTCCTTCTGAGAGGCAAATCTCAGCCGTCCAAGTTCGCCACCAAACGCGTGGCAACTTTTGTCCCAATTCCAAGCCCTAATTTTGGCCGCGCCTAAAACTATGCCAAAATACTAGCTTGGCCGCGCCTAAACCATGCCAAAGCCCTCTGGCTGCCAAACAAAGGGTTGCAACAATCAACGACCACCCTTCCTTCTGAGATGCAAATATCAGCCGTCCAAGTTCGCCACCAAACGCGTGGAAACTTTTGGCCCAATGCCAAGCCCTAATTTTGGCCGCGCCTAAACTATGCCAAAACCTTAATTTTGGCCGCGCCTAAAACTATGCCAAAACCCTAATTTTGGTCGCGCCTAAAACTATGCAAAAATCCTAGCTTGTCCGCACCTAAACCACGCCAAATCCATGTCGGCCATGCCTCCATGTCGTTGGATGCCAAACGAAGGGTTGCAATAATCAACGACCACCCTTCCTTCTGAGATGCAAATCTCAGCCATCCAAGTTCGCCACCAAACGCGTGGCATCTTTTGGCCCAGTGCCAAGCCCTAATTTTGGCCGCGCCTAAACTATGCCAAAACCCTAATTTTGGTCGCGCCTAAAACTATGCCAAAATCCTGGCTTGACCGCGCCTAAACCATGCCAAAGCCACGCCGGCCATGCCTCAATGCCGCTGGCTGCCAAACGGAGGGTTGCAACAATCAACGGCTACCCTTCCCTCTGAGATGCAAATCTCAGCCGTACAAACTTGCCACCAAAATACTTGTGGCAATCTCTTGGCTACGGTGCCAACTCTTGGCCACGGTGCCAAAGCCCTAATTTGACCACGCCAAAGCCATGCCGGCCATGCCTCCATGCTGCTGGCTGCCAAACGAAAGGTTGCAATAATCAACGACTATCTTTCCTTCAAAGATGCAAATCTCAGCCGTACAAGCTCGCAACTAAACCAAACGACTTGTGGCAACCTTTGGCTACGCTGCCAACTCTTTGGCCACGGCGCACACTTAGCTATGCCAATTCTATGGTCACGGCACCAAACCATAATTAGCCACGCCAAGAGCATGCGCAATCCATGCCAGTACCGTGGCCACGCCAAGAGCATGCGCAAGCCATGCCAGCACCGTGACCACGCCACTGGCTACCAACGGAAGGTAACCACAATCAACGGCTAACATTCCTCTCAAGATGCAAAATCTCGGCCGTCGAAGGTCACCAACGAGACGGCAAGCCTCCCAATCTCAACTTGCCAAACAATAGCAGCATGCTACACAAAACACTCGAGACATCAAAACATGTCACAAACTGGGGGATGCTCATCAGGGTATTGGTCTGGCGGTTTACAGTGTGCGGCGTGCACAACGCCCGTTACAAGAAAGTGTCATAAGAGTGAGGCGGTTAGTAAATACAAGAAGTAATGATGAAACGTTTCCTTCATTATGGAAACATCAATTCCAGGCGTTACCCATTACCGCTTTCTTCCATTTTCTCAATCGTTTCCACTTCATACGAGACCAGGGTACATTTCTTTGCGACTTGTATAAATAGGTCTCACCTATTTCCACCAAAGGACAAGTTTTGGTCAGGAGAATACAACACTCAGAAATCACTTGTTAGCTTTCCACTTTCTGATACAAGTCGTCAAACAACTACTCTTCCTGAATCAACTATTTTGGTCTCAACACTCTCTTCGCTTCCCTCCCTAAACCAACCCTTCTCCTTCACTTTGTAACTGAAGCAAGTCTGGAACGGCCATTTCTTGGTTTAGGCCGGATTTGTACAAATTGATCTCTCGAAAAAGTACTACCTTGCAGTATATTGTTTAGGGTTTAGACTCGTTTCTTACCCACATACTGGAAATTACCAAAATCGGCAGAAACTGTTTGCACCCTCAAACAATTGGTAACCACAGTGGGAGATCAATATCTCGGTTGCAATATCGATTTCCAATTTCCATTTTCACCTTTCAATTCCAATTTCAACATGGTAGAACTCAGATCCGGGTCAGCAACAAGCCCTGAGAACACCAGCACGGAACCCGTCCCTGGTACTGACACTCCTTCCTGTGACATCAACATCACCTACTAATCCCAGCAGCACGAAAAGCTCTCCTCCAGGTGTTACACCACCAATCACCAGAGCCAGAGCTGCTACCGCCCCTAATGTTTCTATGCAGCCTGCTAATCCCAGCAGCACGAAAAGCGCTCCTTCAGGTGTTACACCACCAGTCACCAGGGCCAGAGCTGCTGCTACCGCCCTTAATTTTTCGTCGAGTATGGCGCCTCCAGTTACTCCGCCATCAGGACGAGAAACCGGAGGAACCAGTGAAAACCGACCCCATGTCACCATCGCTGATTTGATGGAAAGACAGGAGGTTCTTGCTAGAGCCCAAACGGACATGGTTTTGACTCAGAAAGAGGTACTTGTTTTTTCAAGACCCTAACGGAGCGTCTACCATGAGAGTCGCGACATCCAGAGTCAATGAATAACACCTCCAATACCCCTGGCGCCGGCACCTCAGCAGGGCACACCTTTGCACACGAAGAAACTCGCGTCAGAACCCCATTAGAGAGAAATCAACCGTCCAATTTTGTCACGCGAGAATATTTGGAGCAACTTCTTCGGAATCGAATCAAAAGTGATGATATAGACATGCATCAACATCAACCTCCCTACCCGCCTGAAATACAAAGAATTCCTCTTCCAAGAGGATACTCTTCTCCTCAATTCACTTTATACGACGGCACCGGGAATGCACGTGAACATATCTCTCGATTTATGGAGTCCCTAGGATAACATGAATACAATCACGTTCTTCGTCTAAGGAAGTTTTTGAAGTCACTTACCGGAAGATCATACACGTGGTAAAAAAACATCACACCAAACAACATCCCCAACTTGGGTGGCATGGTTACGGTTTTCTATAAGAAGTACTTCTTCGTGTCTGAGCAAGTTACCTTCTCGGATCTAGGAAGGATGTTCCAACGAGATAACGAACATACAAATGATTATTTTAACTGATTCAGGGTTCAAGCGCTAGACTGTCACGACCCAAACGTAACCGAACAATAATTGGTGAATTCCTGCATCAACGGTATGGCTCCCATCTATCGTGCCTTACTAGAGAACCTGCGGTTCCATACATTCTCTGAACTCCATGAGGCATCCAAACGATTGACCACGACAGAACCAACATTGTTAGAAAGAACCAGGCCAACCAGAGGCGAAGATGCACGCGAAACTCAAGGAAGTGGGCATCTCGTCAACAAGCGATACAACGTCGGTTCCTCCTCTGTGAGCGTAGTAGACGAATGAGGAAGAAGGAAGGCCCCAGCGGAAGACCAACAGCCTAAGCGCGTGGCACCAGCACGACGGGCGGCTCCGCCACGGAGAGTCGCCGCCAAAGCTCCCATGCGTCATCACAGAGATGAAGAAGATGTCCTGGATTTTCCATTTCCGATCGAGGAGGTGATTGAACTCTTAGAGGCATGGATCCAGGATGACGTCATCATACTACCACCTCCCAGGCACCCAGCGACTGAAGCCGAGATGGAAAACCCCAAATACTGCCGCTACCACAGGTTTGTTCACCATCCGACCAGTGACTGCAATAGACTGAAGCATATCTTCAAGGAGAAAGACGAAGCAGGGGAACTTCAGCTGGGAAACGAAGGAGTACATAGAGATCCACTTCCAGTCAGGAATTGCGAGATCTCTGGGGACTCCGTACACGAGAATGTACAATCCATGATGCAGCATGTGTGCGAAATTCTCTACCTTTCCAAGGCACATCGTCAAGATATCTTTACATCCCTCAATCATGTTGTGTCTAGTAAACGAATTTTTCCTGTTACGGAAGCCACGCCAGGAGCCAAAGCTCTTTCGGGAAACGATGCCGAAAAACACAACTGGGGCCTGCTGATCATGGTCTATCTAAGAGGCGTTGAGCTCGACAAAGCACTGATCAACACGGCCTCTGACTTCAATGTCGTTACCATCAAGACTCTGAGAGCTGCAATAATTTTGAAGCAAGCGGCTACCCACTGCCCAACCATGGTCAAGAATTCGGAAGGAGAAGCAATGAACGCATACATCTACATTAACCTCGAGATCAAGGTGGGAGACGTTATAACTCATAGAAAATTCCACATTGTCAAAGAACTAGGTTACAACATGATCCTGGGGCGCTCGTGGGTATTTGACAACGAAGCAAAATTGGGAGCATCCCCTCTGCCAGTGTCGACACCCGAAAGAGTTTCCAAAAAGCCGTCCAACCTGTTGCCGTATCAACAACTTACCAATAGGACTCGATCACCCAGAGAAAGCCCGCTGGCGCTCACTCATAGATTCTAAACACAAGTAAGTCTGGTCAAACAACCTTCTCTACAACTAGGCACTTCTTTTCTTAGTCCGTCATGCGGACTTGGTCCGATTATCAGTACGGACATTGTTAAGAGATGTGAGTGGGACGCTGGGCCTTTCAAGTGCTTTACCAAGAATTTGGAAGCTGCAATCGAAGATGACGAGACCAAGAGTCAAGCGGTTACACGACGCCCAAAGTTTCAAATTGGAGACATGGTAGTCAAGGGAACCTCATTTCAAGTCGGAAATATAAGCGGTGAATATAATTATTCAGACTGATTCACCCGAAGAAAAGGAAGACGAGCCATATCTGGTGGCAGATGTTCTTTTGGGCGGTTACTGCAAACTCATCAACACTTACAAGTTGGAAGGAATAACAGTTCACTCGCGATGGCTCAAGCCCTTCAATACCTAAAGCACGGTGCTACTTCCTCCTTTAGTATTTTCTTCAGCGATTTCCCTTTCCACTTAATACTTGTATTCCCTCCAAGATGAATGCACCGCTTGCATTCTTAATTAGGTTTCCGATTTCTATTTGAAGCATACTTTTCCTTTCAAACGAGTTTTCTGGATCTCAAAAAAAAAAAACAAAACAAATAAATCCCGAAACATCGTGAAACCATTACCCATCAAATCACGACCAGAAAAGTCGAAACCCTGCAAAAAAATACTTTACTCGAAACTTTGAAGGGAAGAATATACAAGGATTCATCATACGACAAGAAAGGTATGGAATATCAAACAACTTATTTTGATGAAGGTTTTGGATCCTTTCGAAAAATAGGTTTTATTCAAAGAAGCTAAATAAGCAGGATGTTATTTGGCGAAACCCTAACTTCGCCATGAATACAAAGAAGATAAAAATGAGTATGTGAAACATCAAAGTGGCTATACGCCAAAGAGAAACGACAAAAAGGGAAACTGGTCATCGAAGGCAGACGCCCGGATCGCCAACGCCTCTGTCAGAGCCCTTTCGAGCACTTTCCCAAACAATCTTTCGGACAACAAACGTTCCATTCAGAAGCCGCCTCCATAAAAGAAACTCCAACATCCCACCCGGAAACTTCCTCGGCAGCAACAGTTTCCGCCTCCTGTCCAACACCCGCTTCGACAATCGTCTCAGCATATGCCACCACAGCTTCTCCAACATCCCCGGCAGCAGTTTCGGCGTCCACTCCAAAAGCTGCTTCAGTTTTGTCAACCACAGCGGAGTCTTCCTCGGAAGATTTTTCAGCGGGCTTTCGAGGATGTCCCGGTTCATTCGCACCAGAATCAAGGATTATGACATCATCTCGGGAAGGGAAATTAAGCTGGCTCTCCCCTAGAAGTTTTACAGACTCAGTCTCCCGCCGTTTCAACCGAGAGGCGAGTCGTTCAGCCCTAGCACTGGGCTGTGAAGAAGTTTCGTTGCTATCTCAATGCACTGGGATGCTTCACCATCTCCCCGCTTTTCCTCCATGTCCACCACAGTCATGAAATACTGAGCATGCATCCGCACTCCACATAAATAGGTGGAAGGCATGTCCTGAATAATTTCGCCAGCTTCACGAAACAGAGATTTAATTTTTTCTAATGCCTCATCATGAGAAGAAAACCAGTTTTCGTCGATCCCAAAGCTTCTCTCCGAAGAGTCAGAGGTACATTTGTCACTGTAAGATCCAATTATGTACTACAAAATCAAAAGATGGGATAAGTTTTCACCCTATCTGCAACAGAAATCTACATGAACAAGAAAACAGAGTGAGGAACCAGGAGAAAGCACGAGACGGTACATGTAAAGAGTATAGACGTGATTTCAAGACGATCTGTACGAACGAAGGATTCAAGATCGCCTCTTATATTCAGCAGAGCGATGAAATCCGAAAAAGGAAAACTTTCTACTAGTCGTGATATCGGCTGGAAAAGATATTTTTCTATGCGAGTCAATTAGGGTTTGATAAAAAAAAACGTATAAGTACGTGCATGGAACACGCTGGCCTGCGTTATTGTTTCTACTCTACCGCCAGCCCCGGAACTTGGAAGAGAAACTGGCAGTATAACATGAGGAGGAGAGCTAACACCTTTCATATGGACGTGATACTTTGGGATATGAATAAGGAAAGGATTTCCTATTTGAGCCACGCATGGAAAGAGGAAATCGGGCCTACAAGCGATGCCAACAGTCCGCACCACGCAAAGCCAACAGCCCGCGCCACGCCAAGCCAGCACCGCGCCAAGCCAGCGCTCATCCCAAGACGAGCCAACGCTAACGGCTCCATTCCAAGCCGACCAACGCTAGCGGTTCCGTTTTAAGCCACACCATGCCAACGGCTTGCCAAGCCAAGCCAGCAACGCCAACAACTCCGCGTTCCCCATCCTAGCCAAGCTGACGCCAACTTTTTGCATCCCGGAAAACAACCACCACTACCACTCCGCGGCCTAGCTAGCATCACCACGAGCAGAATCTACGCAAAGCCACAAACAGAAGAATCATGAATTATCCTTACCTCTCGAAAAGGTTAGACGGATCTCCCTGACTATCTTTTCATGACTTGCCATTTCGATTTTGTCCCTGTCTCTCACCATCTTATGCTTACCTCGCAACAATGCCCCTGTTCCGAGCTAAGAAGGGGACTTAATGTTGATGGTGGTTTTTATCTTACGGTTAAAATCATAAAACCTTAGTCATACAGTGACGTCACACTTGAGTAATAATGTCTCCACTGGCACATTTATTGAACCATTCAACATGTATGCGTAAAATTACCGGGGTACCTTTTTTATATGCCATGCTCCACGACACAGCCCTCGGTACTGATTGGCATCATCTCTGCACATGCCAGCCGCGCATGCTAGCTAAACGTGCCAATCATGTGTGCCACATATTTTAAACTAGGGTTTCGACACGCTAAACCCTAATAGCCATATCTCCGCTCCAAAGGCATGCCAACCATGCCAGCCGCACCACCGTGGCAATGACATGCCATTCCATCCGCACCACTGTGCCAATGGCATGCCATGCCAGCCACATCTCCGCGCCAAAGGCATGCCAACCATGCCAGCCGCACCACCGTGCCAATGGCATGCCATGCAAGCCACATCTCCGTGCCAAAGGCATGCCAACCATGCCAGCCGCACCACCGTGCCAATGGCATGCCATGTCAGCCACATCTCCAAGCCAAAGGCATGCCAACCACGCCAGCCGCACCACCGTGCCAATGGCATTCCATGACAGCCATATCTCTGCGCCAAAGGCATGCCAACTATGCCATCCGCACCACCGTTCCAATGGCATGCCATGCCAGCCAAACCTCCGCGCCAAAGGCATACTAACCATGCCAGCCGCACAATAGTGCCAATGGCATGCCATGCCAGACACACCTCCGCACCAAAGTCATGCCTCCATGCCGCTGGCTGCTAAACGAAGGGTTGCACCAATCAACGTCCACCCTTCCTTATGAGATGCAAATCTCAGCCGTCCAAGTTCGCCACCAAATGCGTGGAAACTTTTGGCCCAATGCCAAGCCCTAATTTTGGCCACGCCCAAAACTATGCCAAAATCCTAGCTTGGCCGCCCCTAAACTATGCCAAAGCCACGCCGACCATGCCTCCATGCCTCTGGCTGCCAAACGAAGGGTTGCAACAATCAACGGACACCCTTCCTTCTAATAGGAAAATCTCAGCCGTCCAAGTTCTCCACCAAACGCGTGGAAACTTTTGGCCCAATGCCAAGCCCCAATTTCGGTCGCGCTTAAACTATGCCAAAACCCTAATTTTGGCCGCGCCTAAAACTATGACAAAATCCTAGCTTGGCCGCGCCTAAACCATGCCAAAACCACGCCGGCCATGCTTCCATGCCGCTGGATGCCAAACGGAGGGTTGCAACAATCAACGGCTACCTTTCCCTCTGAGATGCAAATCTCAGCCGTACAAACTTGCCACCAAACGACTTTGGAAATCTCTTGGCTACGGTGCAAACTCTTGGCCACGGTGCCAAAGACCTAATTTGGCCACGCTAAAGCCATGCCGGCCATGCCTCCATGATACTGGCTGCCAAACATAAGGTTGCAACAATCAACTACTATCATTCCTTCTGAAATGCAAATCTCAGCCGTACAAGCTCGCCATTAAACCAAACGACTTGTGGCAACCTTTGGCTACGCTGCAAACTCTTTGGCCACGACGCACACTTAGCTATGCCAATTCTATGGTCACGGCACCAAACCCTAATTAGGCATGCCAAGAGCATGCGCAAGCCATGCCAGCACCGTGGCCACGCCACTGGCTACCAACGGAAGGTAACTACAATCAACGGCTAACCTTCCTCTCAAGATGCAAAATCTCGACCGTCGAAGGTCACCACCGAGCCGGCAAGCCTCCCAATCTCAACTTTCCAAATAATAAGAACATGCTACACAAAACAATCGAGATATCAAAACATGTCACAAACTGGGGTTTGCTCATTATGGTATTGGTCTGGAGGTTTACAGCGTGCAGCGTACACTACGCCCGTTACAAGAAAGTGTCATAAGAGTGAGGCGGTTATTAAATACAAGAAGTAATGGTTAAACGTTTCTTTCATTATGGAAACATCAATTCCAGGCGTTACCCGTTACCACTTTCTTCCATTTACTCAACCGTTTCCACTTCTTACGAGAGAAGGGTACGTTTCGTTGGGACTTGTATAAATAGGTATCACCTATTTCTACCAAAGGACAAGTTTTGGTCAGGAGAATACAACACTCAGAAATCACTTGTTAGCTTTCCCATCTGTTAGCTTTCCACTTTCTGATACAAGTCGTCAAACAACTACTCTTCCCGAATCAACTATTCTGGTCTCAACACTCTCTTCGCTTCCCTCCCTAGACCAACCCTTCTCCTTCACTTTGTGACCGAAGCAAGTCTGGAACGACCATTTCTTGGTTTAGGCCGGATTTGTACAGATTTTGATCTCTCGAATCAAAGTATTCCCTTGCAGTACATTGTTTAGGGTTTAGACTCATTTCTCACCCACACACTCGAAATTAGCAAAATCAGCAGAAACTGTTTTCACCCTCAAACACCTTATTAAAACACAAAAATAAATTCTCATAAGAAGTTTCCTAGACATTAAGACCTCTAAAAAATTATTTATTGTCCCCGAACTCCTTGTCGTCAACAGCCATAGGAGCATAAGGTTCATGAAGAAAAGAGTTAATTCCAACAAACCTTTTAGACTGATGTCAAACCAGGGCCTTCTGAATTTCGAGAGTCCTAGAAACAAAAACATTTATTTCCTGAATCTCCTTTCTTGTTTCCTTCAACTCTTCAATAATCCCAGAGAACTTCTGTTAATTAGACGGAACAACTCTTGGTTTTATTATATTTCTCCATTTTCTTTTCAAAGTTGAAGATACAAAAGATTTATCTTTTTCCTTTATGATTGATGGCTTAACAATATTTTCCATCAGAAGACATAATGCTTGGAATCTCCATACACGTATGAGATTGAGGGAGGAATTCAAAAATCAGACTCAGTAAGCAGTCTTGTGATAAAAGGAGTTTTTCAGAGAAAGAAAAAAGGAATGTAGGGTTACGGAACTTTTAGACACACAAGTTCACGTACACACAACTCTCAACCTTAAAGAGGGTAGAATTGTCGAGAATAACCCTCTTTTATTGATTAAAAAGGGAGGTCCTTTCTAATATCAATTAGATATGAAACGAGGAACGAATTCCAGACTTGCAAATCACAACAAAACTAAAAAAGAAAATCAAAACAATCTAAAAACAATTCTCTTTTCCTAAAGCCTAAGGTGTGCAAAATCTGGTCTCTTTTTATCAGGCATATGAGACAAGATGCACCAACCAACACAATCAATTTGTGCTGGGGTGAACAATAATCTGTCCACTATAACCATTTCGAAAGAAATCCATAGAACCATGTTTCACAAAATGTTTAGACCATAATTTTTTCTCTAGTGGTCTAGTCTTTTATTTGGAAACTAACTTCTTCGAAGAGGAGATGAGTTAACGTACCTCTGATGATTTTTGAACAAGTTTGAGATTGTTAGCTAATCGATTTGCTCTTCGTTGAAGTTTGTTGACGTATATTATTTTGTGTTTGTACTTGAAACGCCTTGAGAGTTCATGACCTCTGATAGAACAGTAAGAGCACGATGGAAGATGATCCATGCGCCCGAGATGTGTAAGCAGCTAGACACATAGTGGAACCTAAAAAATCAGAAAGAGAGTTTCCAGCAGAAACATATAGATCCATTTTTTCTTCCATACCTGTTGAGAATTCTTCTGAAAGAATATCAAGATTGATGTATGTATCGCTACAATTATCAAAATCAATATTTTCACAAAGAAGTGCAACACTTGAATTTTCTTCTTCATTAGAATCATAGTTGTCAGATATTTCATCAAGAGTTGTAGCTAGACCTTTCTTCCCAATGTATTTCTTACGATTTGGACACTCATTTGCAAAATGACCAAAACCTTACACTTAAAGCACTGTGACATATCCTCGTCATTAGTTTCATCAATATCCTTATTTTTAGGAGGAACCCGATTATGAGGTTTAACTGATGACCTAGGTTTATCTCTGGAGAACCGTTTACTTCTCTTCAATTGAAGATCCCTAAACTGTCTTGTGATCAAGGAGACTGACTTGCCAAGATATTCATTTGGATGTATGCTCATGATCAAAGATCTTTAACTTCCCAACCAGAGTGTTTCTGGAAAGAGTTGCAAGGTTATTTCCTTCAACGATGGCATGCTTCTTAGAATCGTATCTAGATGGCAATGATCTGAGAATTTTCATCACAATGTCCTTTTCAGGAACAGTCTTACCCAATGCAAAAGATGCATTAACAATTTCAGACACTTTGTGATTAAACTCATCAAATGAATCTTTATCTGTCATACGAAGGTTTTCCCAATTAAAATTTAGGTTTTGAAGCCTAGCTTCCTTTTTACAGGTATTCCCTTCGAAAACGGTTTCTAAGATATCCCAAGCATCTTTAGACTTTGTGCAAGTAGTCACATGATGATGGAGCTTCGGTGTAATGGCATGAATGATGGCATTTAATCCGTCAGAATTTTACTTTGCAGCAAGAATATCAGAAGCATCATATCTACCAATATCCTTTGTAACTGTTACGTCGCCTTCTGTAACTTCCGTAGGATCATAGCCATTAACCACATAAACCCATGATTGAAAATCACCCGCTTAAATAAAGGCACGCATAGCAATTTTCCACCATAAGTAGTTTGAGCCATCGAAGACTGGTGGTATGTTTATAGAGATAACACTTCTGTCCATATTCAGATCGCTACTAACACAGATTTATTAGGTCTTAAATGTGTTTGCCTGCTCTTATACCACTTAAAAAACCGGGGGTCTAACAACCACACCCAATATTTCGTTTGCAAATATGAATAGACAAACTCCAATATACTTTCAAGATAATCAACTAGATAATTAGACTCAATCTAGAGAAAAGTATATCTAGGAGTTTATATCTCTATCTCTTAATTCAATCCGCAATTAGCAAATAGGAATTTGCAAGCCCGATTAAATATAAGATAAATAACTTGAACGGTACCAAACACCAATGTTCAAGGATCAATCAATTTCCAATCAACAACCAAAGGTTGGATTTACCAATTGATCGATTAAACTCACAACCTGTGATATTTCAATTATATAACAAAATATAATACGGAAAATAAATAACACAAACACCAGAAGTTTTGTTAACGAGGAAACCGCAAATCCTTAAAAACCCCAGGACCTAGTACAGCTTTGAACACCACACTGTATTAAGCCGCTACAGACACTATCCTACTACCAATGAACTTCGTACTGGAATGTAGTTGATCCCTAATCAATCTCACACTGATCAAGGTACAGTTGTTCTCCTTACGTCTCTGAACCCCAGCAGGATTCTACGCAGTTGATTCCTTTAGCTGATCTCACCCACAACCAAGAGTATCTACGAGCCAAAATCGAAGATTTGATAAACAAATCTGTCTCATACAGAAAAGTCTATTGGAATAGATAAATCTGTCTCCCATAGAAATACCTACGAGTTTTGTTCCGTCTTTTGATAAATCAAGGTGAACAGGAACCATTTGATATACTGGACTTATATTCCCGAAGAACATCCTAGAAATATCAATCACCTCACAATAATCTTAATCAATTAATGAAACAAGATATTGTGGATGTTTGTGACTACTGTTTAATCTTACCTATCGGAGATAAATCTCAATCAAATCTTAGAAAAGATAATACTCAATCACGATAGTAAAAGTAAGATCAGACACGCAACTATAGAGAAAATAGTTGGGGTCTGGCTTCACAATCGCAATGAAGTCTTTAAGTTGTTAACCTATAGGGTTTCATGAAAAATCTAAGGTTAAAGGAGAATCGACTCTAGTCGCAACTAGTATCACACAAAAGGTGTGGGGATTACGTTTCCCAGTTGCTTGAGTTCTCCTTTATATAGTTTTCAAACCAGGGTTTGCAATCTAAGTTACCTTGGTAACAAAGCATTCAATATTCACCGTCAGATGAAATCCTGATTAGATTAAAGTTAATACCTTTCAACCGTTAGATCGAAATTAGCTTGTTATACACAAATGAGATGTACCCTCATTTAGGTTTATGTAACCGTACCTAAACGTGTACACCATGTTGGATCAATAGTAGTTAACCGAGGTTAGATATATAAACACTCTCATATCAACCTTATTCATCTTAACCATAACTAGTTCAAATGACTCAAACGAAACTAGTTAAAGATTTCTTCAATTTCTATATTCTTATAGAAGTATACAAGAACACAATTGAAGCAACATCGGTTTTATTCACTCGAATCAATTCATGAACATTATAGCCATGTTTTGCAAAGAGTGCATTCCTTATTATATAAATGTATTTGTTCATGTCACAACCGATTTTAGAACTTTAACCATTCAAGTATGAAAATGGGTACACATACTTGAATAGCTGGACCAAGTTTGGTTTTCGCATGTATACAAACGGGTACGCATACCTCCAAACCCAGTAGAAAAATCCGGTCATAAACCTACGCCAGTATGACGGGTACGCACACTTAGGTTCCCGGACTTCTCAAACCAACATGTACGCATACGGGTATGCATACTATGGTTCCTGAACATGGATCACATATATGCAAGAGTGCACAACATGTTTATAATCCAATCTTGGTTAAGTGTTCTAAACTCTTATTTCAATCATTGAAACTTTCTTAGAGGATGACAATAGCCAATTTCACACACTATTAGCATCAAAGCAATTTTGAAGTTATTGAAATAATCATAACGAAACATTCCAAGTCCACACCAAATGATTGTATCACATAAACCATGTAAGATGTTACTCGGCGATTTTCACATGATTATCTTTTGAATTTCGTCAAAAATATAAGATGAACTTGGTTGAAGCGAAAGCTTACCAACACATATTTCAAGAAATATGTAAGCAAGTTAAACTCAGCTCGAAATCTCAAATGTGCATAATCGATAACCATATAGTAATAAGACTTATGTCTCAATATAGGAGATAGAGTAGAAATAGACTTTCCAAGTGATAGATGATTTTTAATCTCCACATACCTTTTGTTGATGAAGTTCCACAAGCTCGCCTTAGTAGTTCTTCGTCTTCAATTGATGAACATCGTGAAGTCTAATGCTCAACTGCACAATCTATCCTAGTTCTAGAGATCACTATAAGTAGACTAGAAATCAAGACTTATAGTTTTGATCACTAACATTGAAAAATAAGCTTGAGACAGCAATGCTTGCGAGTTCGACCGAGCAGTGCTCTAAAATCTTGCTAATAGAAAAATGGTCAGGAAAACATTGATTGACTATTTGATAATGCTAATAACTGCTTAGATAATAGAGAGGATAATTCTAGAACTATAATCTCTCATTTTAGTTCATTTAGTTGTACTTCTAATGTGCAAACTCCTGATCATATTTTTGATATAATTCCCAGTATTATCAGTGACAATGATATGGATAGTTTTAATAGATTACCAACTGATCAAGAAATCTTTGAAACTATTAAGAGTATGCCTGCTTGGAGATCTCCAGGTCCAGATGGTTTTCAAGATGGATTTTATCAATCCAACTGGAACTTGTACGTAAGGATGTTATTCATGTTGTGCAATCTTTCTTCTCTATATGCCATCTGAGTTTAATAAAACCTCCTGTCCTTGATTCCTAAAGTTGATACTGCTAAGTATGCTATGGATTTTAGACCTATAGTATTGTGTAATATTGTTTACAAAATCATTTCTAAAATCATTGCTAATAGAATAAAGCCTCATCTTAAGCATATTATTTCCCCTTCTCAAGCTGCATTTGTTCCTGGCAGAATTATTCATGACAACATCATCATTGCTCATGAGATGATTCATACAATGAAGCACAAGGAAGGTATTAGTGGAACTATGGCTTTAAAATTAAATCTCTCTAAGGCTTTTGATAGAATTGAATGGCCTTTTATTCTTGGTATGCTTAGGAAACTTGGTTTCCCAGTTAAATTTTGTAAACTTATTGAGCAATGCATCAGCACAACTAGAATATCCATTCTTCTTAATGGCTCTCCTACAGATGAATATTGTCCCACTAGAGGTTTAAGGCAATGGGATCCTCTATCCCCTTACCGTTTCATTATTGCTATGGAATTCCTTTCTAGACTTCTTTTAAATGCTGCTAATAATCATGTGATATATGGTGTTAAAGCTGCCAGAAATGCACCAGGTATAATTTACCTTTTATTTGCAGATGATATCCTCATCTTCACAATGGCAGATATGCATAATATAACATGTATTCTGGATGTGCTTGGAAATTTTGGTATGTTCTATGGTCAAATGCTTAATTTTGCTAAATCTAGTGTTTATTTTAGTAAGAACGTTAGTCCAGAAAATAAAGTTATTTTTGCTAATGCCCTTGGTATGACTGAGATGAAAGATACTGATATATATCTAGAAGTTAATTTACTTATGGGAAGGGACAACTAAGGCATTTAAGCCAATTCTTCAGTCTTTTGGTTCAAGATACAAAAACCGGAAAGGTAAAACTATGAATCATTCAGCTAGGACCACTATGGTTAAACATGTGCTAAACACTCTCCCTTATCATCAAATGGGTAGCTTTAGGATCCCTAAAACTATGATGTCCCAGATTGACACTTTGCAAAGACAGTTTTGGTGGGGTAAAGAAAAAGGTATTTACTTCATTGGTTGGAATAAGCTTATGATCCCAAAAGCTTTAGGTGGATTAGGCTTTAGAAACCTAGAACACTTTAATACTGCTCTTCTTTGTAAAGTGGCTTGGAGAGCCTGTAATGATGAAGAGTCTCTTTGTTTTAAAATTCTTAAAGCAAAATACTCTAAAGATGGTAGCTTTCTGCACTTCGATAAACTGAAGGATGACTACTCTTGGTTATGGAGGAGTTTCTATTCTGGTTTGGAGGTTATAAAACAACACAAAATTTGGGCTGTTAGATGTGGTACAAAAATTAGCATATGGCTAGGTTATTGGGTTATTGGTCTTAATAGCCCACCTGTACCTATTGTAGGTGCATCTAGTTATAACAATTTTAACTTGATTTGTGATCTTTTTTTACCAGGCACAAGAGAATGGGATATTAATACTCTTAATTCTCTATTTTCTCAAGATTATGTTGATCTTATTATTAATATGCAGATTCCCGATTCAGGAGAAGACTTTATTATTTGGAAACCTGACAAAAAAGGAGAATTTTCTGTAAAAAGTGCTTACAACACAATATGTTCTGATGATGTTAACAATATTGTTTCTTTGGATACGATTCCTAAAGAAGTTTGGTCTCAGTTATGGCATAGTAGGATTCCTCATGGAGTGCAACTATTTATTTGGAAATGCATCAAAGACATAGTTCCAGTTAGAGCCAAAATCTCATCCTACAAGCCTGAGATTCAAACTGTTTGTTTTCTCTGTGATTGTAACATAGAATCTATGAGACATCTATTCTTTGAATGTTCTTTTTCTAGATATATTCGGTTAGGAATGAATATCCACATTGGTACTGTTGCAGGTAATTTTTCTACTGTTCAAGCTTGGATTATCTCTTGGTTCACTTCAGATGGCAACAATGACACAATCTTATGTTTAGATAATGCAAACTATGTATGTAGATTAATGTGTACCATGTGGTACATTTGGAAAGATAGATGTTCTTTTATATTTCAGGGAGTTAAGCCTAATGTGCAGAGCAAAAATACTAGAATTAATAATCTAGTAAGGCAATATGTTGAATGTTATGGTACTCTGCCTAATCCTCTAAACAGTTTACAAATTAAAGTTTGGATTCCTCCAAAAAAAGATTTTGTGAATATTTAAGATTGATGGCTCTTTTATTCCTGCAACTAGAAAAGGAAGCATTGGTCTAGTAATCCGTAATTTTGCAGGTATCTTCTTAGGTGCTCAAAGGATGAAATTTGATGAGGAAGTGGATGAGGATTATGGGGCTGAGCATTTTGAGTGCAATGCATTGGAATTGGAAGTAAATTGGATAGAAGAGTTGCAGATAGACAAAGTTGTTTCTGAGATGGACTGTGACAATTAGGGCTGCACATGGGCGGGTATGGGTGGGTATAAGCTAAAACCAACCTCGCACCCACAGATTGCGGGGTTTTTTTTCATAACCAACCCCGCACCCACAAACAGCGGGCGGGTTTTGTTACCCGCCCGCTACGGGTTGGGCGGGTATGGGTTTAAACGGGTTTAAACCCGTTTTATATTCAAGTATTTAGAGTAACTTCTATTCTCCTTGATTAAGTGAGAAAAAAAAACCAAAACCCCCAAAATATTCATATCTAGGAAGTTCACAGATGAAGATTAGGTGTTGAATCTGTTGATTTTTCGATTGTTGTCGATTTCTGGTGAAGATTCGAAGTTGTTGTTGTCGATTTCTGGTGAAGATTTCTGGTAATTGTCGTTCGTAGGTGAAGAAGAAGAACTGAGGAGGAAGAAGAGGAGAGGCCGAACAGAGAGAAGAGTGTAGAAAGTGAATGAGGGTTATCAGTTATCCTATCTACTAGTATTAGGGTTTCATAATGGACGACTAGGATTAGTTTTATCTAATGGTATATAATCTGCGGGTTTTTTGGGCGGGTATTAGCTTAAACCAACCTCGCACCCACAGACAGCGGTTTTTTTTTTTCATAACCAACCCCGCACCCACAACGGGCGGGTATGGATTAAAAACCCACGGATATAGCGGGTACGGGTGGGTTTGGGTATCGTGGGTGGGTCTTGTGCAGCCCTAGTGACAATATAATAAAGTCTGTGATGGAGCAACAATCGCAGGTTCATTGGTTCAATTCGAGTATAGTTGAGAGAGTTAAAATTAAGAGTAGTAGTGTAGTAAACTTTGGGTTTTCAAGTTCATTCATAGGCTTCGTAATAATGTAGCTCACTCTTTAGCTTGTAAAGCAAGAGATGATGAAGCAAACTTCTTTCATATGTCAAACTTCCCAGAGTTTATTACTGCTCTGGCAAAAGATGATTTCTGCTGCAATGCAGCAAATTAATAAAAAAATTCTTAGTATAAAAAAAATGCCAAATATTAATGTTTGCAAGTTGCTTTTCTCTTCCTTTTAGTTTTTTTTTCGGTTTCTTGCAATCTAAGGTTTTGTTGTCTGATTTGTTTTAGTTGTTTATTTCGCATGTAATAAACAAGCACTAATGGCTGCAACAACGGGAAGTCATATATGAAGTTGTTTATTGGTGGTATGTTTCTTATCCATTATCAAAATAGTCAATGATATTTATGGGTTTGAAGAATAGTTTGTTTAGAAAGGTGGTTTAAGAAGGGAAGTTGGTATCGTATCAAACTTGTCTGTTTAGAATGGTGAGATTTTCTCAAAAACTCATTGTTTTTGAAGCATATTTGTATCTCATGTTTGTTTTTCTTTCCATTATAAAAAGTTTAGTTTTTTTTATGCAGTATAGTGCAATTTTATATATTAAGATTCTGTTTTAGTTACTGATAACTAAGGTATACTTTGGATATCATCTTTTGTCTTGTTTGTTTTTAGCTTTGATCGGTTCATCTTTTTTTTTTTGTCACTTTAGTGATTGCAGCTGTTTTTTTATTTGTTTTGTTACTTTGGCGGTTGTAGATGTTTTTTTTTTTTTTTTTTATTATTTTCATTTTTGTATGTATATATATCTTACTGATTTTGTATGTACTTGATCAATACTTCACAATCGAAATGTAAGTAACTCAATGTCTAAGTCATTTTTCTCGCTTTGCGATTAGTATATCTGATCTTGAATGTAAGTAATAGGGCCATCTTAAGGACAAGGAAGTCTAGGCAGCTTCCCAAAGCCGCAAATTATTGGGGGCCCAATTTTTCTATCTTTTCCCCCTAAATTGTAGTCAATTTGTGACATTTATAAGTATCACTTTGGAGTTTTATTACACTTATTTACGTTACAGACTATTGTTAGTTGTCACTAAATATAAAATAACAACTATAAGTGTCATTAAATTTTTTAATTTTTGAGATAAATAACCAATTTTTGGGTATTTTATGTGGAATTACAAACTTATAACTCCAAATTTAATTAAAAAATGCTGAAAATCTTTTGGTGGCTTTCGGCCATATAGCCTAATCAAGGTTATCACGGTAAGTATGTCAATTTATCTTTCTATAATCTAAAATTATATTTTTCCCTAATTTGTCAACCCATAAAAAATCCCCAAAAAATTAGTTCGCCTAGAGCACCCTAAACGCACGGCCCTGGTAGGTACTTAAGTAATGCATCTCTTAAATTTTATATTACTTAAAATTACAAGTACCTTATGTGTTGAATTTAAGATCCAGTAAAAGGACTTATGTCACGTAAAATTATCATAGATCTCCCTTGCTTTTGTAAGACCCCACCTTCATTCATGAATTCAGTTCAGGCTCAAGGTAAAAATTCAGTTATCTAACTTCTCAGAACCTTGCTCTATTGATGTTGTTAGAACATTGCTCGGTCGAACTCGCAAGCGTTGCTATCTCAAGCTTGTTTGTCAATGTTAGTGATCAAAACTATAAGTCTTGATTTCTAGTCTACTTATAGTGATGTCTCAAACTAGGATAGATTGTGTAGTTGAGCATTAGACTTCACGACGTTCATCAATTGAAGACAAAGAACTACTAAGAAGATCTTGTGGAACTTCATCAACAAAAGGTATGTGGAGACTAAAACTCATCTATCACTTGGAAAGTCTATTTCTACTCTATTTCCTATATTGAGACAAAAGTCGTATTACTATATAGTATTCGATTATGCACATTTGAGATTTCGAGCTGAGTTTAACTCGCTTACATATTTCTCGAAATGTATGTGTTGGTAAAATTTAGCTTCAACCAAGTTAGTCTTATATTCTTGATGAAAGTCAAAAGATGATCATGTGAAAATCTCCTAGAAACATCTTACATGGTTTGTGTGATATATTCATTTGGTGTAGACTTGGAATGTTTCGTTATGATTATTTCAATAACTTGAAAATTTCTTTGATGCTAATAGTTCGTGAAAACAACTATTGTCATCCTATAAGAATGTTTCAATGATTGAAATAGAGTTTAGAACACTTAACCATCATTGGATTATAAACATAGTATGTGTTCTTGCATATATGTGATCCATGACCGGAACTATAGTATGCATACCCATATGCGTACCTGTTAGTTTTGAAATTCCGAGTACTTAAGTACACATACCCATACGCGTACTGGCGAAGGGTTTGGGTCCGGCAATTTATGCTGTGTTTGGAAGTATGCGTACCCATTTTCATATTGGCGAACCCAAACTCAAACCGGCTACTTTAAGTATACGTTCCCGTTTGCACACTTGAGTGGTTAAAGTTCTAAAATCGGTTTGTTCATGAACTAATACGTTTATATAATAAGGAATGCATTCTTTGCAAAACGTGGACATAATGTTCATGAATTGATTCGAGTGAATCCAACCGATTTTGCTTCAATTGTGTTCTTATATACTTCTATGAGAATATAGCAATTGAAAAACTCTATAACTAGTTTCATTTGAGTCATTTGAATTAGTTGTGGTTAAGATGAATAAGGTTGATATGAGAGTGTTCATATAGCTAACTTCGGTTAATTACTGTTGAGCCAACCTAGTGTACACGTTTAGGTACGGTTACACAAACCTAAATGAAGGTACATTTCATTTGTGTATCACAAGATAAGTTCGATATAACGGTTGAAAGATATTAGCTTGAATCTAATCAGGTTTTCATCTAACGGTGAATATTGAATGCTTTGTTGCCAAGGTTTCTTAGATTGCAAACCCTGATTTGAAAACTATATAAGGGAGAACTCTAGCAACTGGGAAACCTAATCCCTACACCTCCTGTGTGATATCAGTTGCGACTAGAGTCGATTCTCCTTTAACCTTAGGTTTTTTACGAGACCCTGTAGGTTAACGACTTAAAGACTCCATTGGGAATGTGAAGCCAGACCCAACTATTTTCTCTATAGTTGCGTGTTCTGATCTTACTTATACTATCGTGATTGAGTGTTATCTTTTCTAAGATTTACTTGAGATTTATCTCCGATAGGTAAGATTAAAAGTAGTCACAAACATCTTCGTCTCATCGTTTGTGATTCCGCAATATCTTGTTTCGCTTCCATACGATTAGTATTATTGTGAGGTGACTGATAATACTAGGCTCTTCTTCGGAAATATAATTCCGGTTTATCAATTGGTTCTTATGCACCTTGATTTATCAAAAGACGGAACAAAACTCGTAGGTATTTATGTGGGAGACAGATTTATCTATTCCAATAGAATTTTCTGTGTGAGACAGATTTGTTTATCAAGTCTTCGACTTTGGGTCGTAGCAACTCTTGGTTGTGGGTGAGATCAGCTAAGGGAATCAAGTGCATAGATTCCGTCTAGGGTTCAGAGACGTAAGGAGCGCAACTGTACCTTGATCAATGTGAGATTGATTAGGGCTCAACGACATTCCAGTCGGAAGTTCATTGGTAGTAGTCTAGTGTCTGTAGCGACTTAATACAGTGTGGTGTTCAAAGCTGGACTAGGTCCCGGGGTTTTCTTCATTTGCGGTTTTCCTCGTTAACAAAATTCTGGTGTCTGTGTTATTTCTTTTCCGTATTATATTTTGTTATATAATAGAAATATCACAGGTTGTGCTTTAAGTTCAATCAGTTCTTGAATCTGACCTTTGGGTTGTTGATCGAATTGATTGACACTTGGATATTGGTTTGTGATACCGTCCAAGTTATTTCTCTTATTCAACCGGGCTCGTAAATTACTATTTGCTGATAACAGATTGAATTGAGGAATTGAGATACAAACTCTTTGATATACTTTTATATAGATTGAGTCTTACTGTCTAGTTGATTCTCTTAAAAGTATATTGGAGTTTTTCTATTAAGATTGCCGAACGAAATATTGGGGGTGGTTGTTAGACTTCCGCTTTTTCATATGTAATGTATGGGTTTACCAAATAAATATTAAATCAGTGGTGTTGAAAGGTTGTTTATGAAGAAGTTCTTCCTAGATGAAGTTAAAATCCATCCAATGCCCGATTACGGTTCTTACGTCATAGAATAATTAAAATAAAGAGTTTCTTTTTGTGCTTTGTCATTAATGTTGAATCTTTGTATATACGAGGTAGTTTGAGGTTTCATTTTTCAGTTATTGTACATATAATTTTAGGATAATTTAGAGAGTTGTGGTTGAAAGCTGAATAAAGTTCGATTTCTACGGCTTCTGGCTCCACTTGAGAAAATATAGACCAATAGAAATTGTGGGTTTTGAGATATTTTTGGTGTTTTTTTCCGCACACAAATTGGGTAGGTAATGGGTACCTTCTCAAAAATCATATAAAAGCGTCTAGACTTCGCTCTCGTCTTTCCGCCTCCTTATTCTCCCCACTCTCTTTCTCTCTCATTAAAACCCTATGCAGCTAAGATAATCCTTCTTCCCTTGTTGTCTTGCATCAAGAAAACTTAAATCTCAAAGGTTTCTGATAACAAGCGTTATTGAAAGACGAAAACTAATTTTTTATTATTAAAAGCTTAATTTATCGCTAATGTCTCCAATTCATAATTAGTATTTTTTACTTAAACACATAACTAATTTTGGTGTTCTCCAACTCAAGAGAAGTTGAAGATAATATTTAGGCGTAAATAAGAAGTAGAGCACAAATTGCCAAATCTCAGCTTGATATATAATGCAGAAGATTACATGTGAAAGGGTAGTTTGGACTTAAAATAAAACGGAAAAACATAATTTTAGAAAATATGAGCCTTGAGAAATTTTCAACAAAAAAGTGGGAAGCCCATGTAATTTTCCTCCACTGAGCTTCCGAGCAAAGAAAAAAGGAAAAACGGATCTGACCGAAATTTTAACTTTTGACTTTGCCATCCTCCTGGCTGACCAAATTTTCACAAATTCTCACAGGAACTGCGCTTATAAAACCTTGCATTTTTAGGTGCGACTAATAAGACAAAAATGGGTCACCAGAACCTAAAACGAAGCACCCCTTATCTCAGATTGTTTGAAATGGACAATATGCCCTTTATAATCGGTAGATAATACTACAACCGGTAGTTAGTTTTGATGTACTTTAGTTTGTGTTACGAAAATTATAATTGGTAGTTAATATTGAAATCGGTAGTTTGGGTGTATCAAATCGGTAGTTAATTTGTAAATCGGTAGTTAAGGTGTATATAGTTAGTGTTAGGATTTTTTTTTGAGTTATTTAGTTTTAAAAATTTTAGTGGAAGGAGAAAAAGAAGAAGTGGGAGAAAACCATTTTTCTTAAATCAACAACAAACATGGATGGGTATGAAGAAGAAGGTGAGATACATCATGAAGAACATAATATTGAAGGTTCACTACCGTTTAAAGAAGACGATTTGGGGTATTTGTTGAATGATCCAAATTCTTGTGGAGGAGAAGAAGCCCTAGATGAAGACTTCATGGAAGAAAACGAATAATCAGACGAGATCGAAGTTAATAGTGGATCAAACATACATGTATTGTGTTAAGAAACTTAAATACCCATTTTGTGTGCATTTGTATGCTTTGTAAACAAGAAAATTCGATTTTCGCATGCATTGAATGCCATGAACTGCCCAGAATCGGTAGATAATGGAGTAATTTATCTACCGATTATAATATACTACACCCCAAATATATACAATCGGTAGTCTCGTGAATGTGGAATACTACCAATTATGAAAAAAACCCCAACCTAAAAGTTTCAATTTTTCATAATCGGTAATTTTTCAAATTTACTTGACTACCGATTGTCAAAGTTTCCCCAAATACGAATTTCTCCAATCTTATAGTACTTGGTTTATTTCATCTTTTACAATCGGTAGATTAGTAAAAAATTTAACCTTCGATTATGGTAGTCTCCCTAAAACAACTTTATCCAAAATTGAAAAATTTGTAATTCTTCATATATCATAATCGCTAGTTAATAAATTCATTTATCTTCCGACTATGGTTGTTGCCCCAGAAAAAAATTACTTAAATTTTTTGAATTTGACAACCTATAATCGGTTCTACCGTGTTTACATTTATCTACCGATTTGTTTGTAACCGGGTGTTGGGAAATGAATCACACCTCCGATGATACATGTGTATCTTCCTCTCCCCGGGAACTAGTGATCCTCAAAAACGGATTGAGGATAGAATTATAATTTTGGGAAGGAATACTGATTTTTAGGCAGGATTCTTAGATAAAGAAATATTCCAAGACAATGTAATATTCCTAGATAAGGAAATATACCTAGCAAAGGAATGTTTCCTAGACAAGGTAATATTTCTAGATAAGGAAATATATACTTAGAAAAAAATTATTCCTAGACAAGGTAATATACCTAAATAAGGGAATATACCTAGAACAGGAATTATTCCTAGATAAGGAAATAGATTCCTAGAAGGTTTGGGAAACCGTTAAAGCTATAAATAGAGATGTTTACCTCATAGCTAAGACATCTAGTGTGTAGTTTGAAATACAGACACACCTAGATCAGAGAGGGAGGTTTGTGAGACAAATCACCTTGAGATAATTTTGTGAGGCAATTAATTATTGTAAATGCAAACTTAGCAAACACTTTAAGGTTATTTACTTAGAGTGATTGTGAGCGTAACAAAGAGATAATTGTAATACTTTTCTTGTTCATAATCTAGAGAATATATTTTCTTCGAATTTGGTTTCTAGTGTCTTCTGTTTTCTAGTTTTCGTCTATTATTATTCTGAATTCCGCCTCTATAATAATAGTCACCAAGGTACAAAGATCAATACGTATCAAATTGGTATCATAGCAAGGTTCATTTCTTTTAGGGAAGATTACAGTGGTTTATGGTCTTTACAATATCTCTCTACAAAAATATTGGTGAGGTGCTCGAGAAGCAAGAAGACGTTTAAAGAACAAGGGAACCAAAAATAGGAAATTCAGATGATGATCCAATCTAAAATAAGCAAAGCGAACTACAAACTATGGAATAGAAGGTAGATGCTCTACAAACAGACATGAAGTCTTATACACCCAAGCCGAAGACGAAGAAAAAGACTACGTTTTCGTCTGGTGTTTTTGAAGAAAAAAACGAGGAAGAAGAAGAAGAAGAAAAAGAAGAACTACTCGAACAAGATTACGTTATGGAGCGAAGAGTGACTAATCCAAGAGAAGAAGAGAAGGACGTCTTTCTAATTGGAAGTCAAGTCAAGTTCCCACCAAGGAGAGATGGTTCAGCAAGGTGAAAGGAACTCTCGAGTTCCCTAACCTAAAAATATAACTTTCACAGGAGTTCAAGTTATTGAGGGGGGGGTGGGGAGAGGGGTGGGCGCATGATACATGTGTATCTTCCTCTCCCCTGGAACTAGTGATCCTCAAAAACGAATTGAGGATAAAATTGTAATTTTGGGAAGTAATACTGTTTTTTAGGCAGTATTCTTAGATAAGGAAATATTCCAAGACAAGGTAATATTCCTAGATAAGAAAATATACCTAGAAAAGGAATGTTTCCTAGAAAAGTTAATATTTCTAGATAAGGATACTTTGAAAAAGAATTATTCCTAGAAAAGGTAATATACCTAAATAAGGGAATATACCTAGCAAAGGAATTATTCCTAGATTAGGAAATATATTCCTAGAAGGTTTGGGAAACCGTTAAAGCTATAAATAGAGATTTTTTAGCCCATAGCTAAGACATCTAGTGTGTAGTTTGAGATACAGATACACCTAGATCAGAGAGGGAGGTTTGTGAGACAAATCACCTTGTGATAAGTTTGTGAGGAAATTAATTATTGTAAATGCAAACTTAGCAAATACTTTAAGGTTATTTACCTAGAGAGATTGTGAGCGTAACAAAGAGAGAATTGTAATAGTTTTCTTGTTCATAATCTAGAGAAGATATTTTCTTCGAATCTGGTTTCTAGTGTCTTCTGTTTTCTAGTTTTCGTCTATAACTATTCTGAATTCCACCTCTATAATAACAGTCACCAAGGAACAGATATCAATACGTATCATCCGATGATTCAAGTTATTTTTATACAAAAGCTGTAAACTTTTCTATATAAAAATCGGTAGTCTAGGGTAGTATTTTATTACCGATTATGTCATAATTGGTAGTAAACATTCTATCCCATTATTTCGATTATTATTGCTTAACTTGTTGTTATCATACGTAGGCCATTGTAGCGGTTGATAATGGTTTTCATTTGAGGCCGGCCCGATACTTCCCTACAATAAGCAAACGATTTGGTAAGCTCATGACTAATTTTTTTTTCTTTCAAATAATGTATGTTAAATGCTTACTTATGAGGTTTGTTTTGTTATATGCACATTTAGTTATTTACAAGTAAGGATAGAGAAAGGGAATGGCTTATTACAAGGCAAAATAGAAGATGTACGTGGTATTTCAGAACAATTGCGTGAAGAAGATTCGGTTTGAAATTATTTGTGAGCGAGGTGGGGAGAAAAAGAGTCACGAAGGAAAGAATCGTAAGGTAGCCGAAAAGGAAATACCGAAGTAATACAAAGAAGATAGGGTGCTAATGATTTAAGGTTGTCTTCTATAATCCCGACAGTAAGGAAGGTAAAGAGTGGAAAATGTTTAAAGTTGCTAATGATTGTCACAACCACGATGATCCAAAAAGTCTTATTGGGCATGTAATGATTTCTAAGTTAAAACCACATGAAATGAAGACAGTGAAGTCTATGAGTATTTGTAAAGCAAGTGCGATCTTAAGTAAGATAAAGGCGGATGACCCTAACAACTTGTCTTATTTGTCTACAATCAAGTCGGCGCTAGATACGATCAAAATAATGGAATGGGATGGTAGAACAGCTATGCAACAATCAGAGTGGTTAGAGGAGTTACATGACTACACGTTATGAAAAGAAGAAAATGATGGTAAAGTGGTTTTTATTTTCTTGGCACATCCTTTGATGATCCAATTGGCACAATACTTTCATCAAATTTTGTTGATATATGTTACTTATAAGAAAAACAAAGATAGCATGTCGTTGTTGAACATTGCTTGCCACATTTCCGACGAAAAACATTCATGGTGGCGTGGGGTTTAATGGATCATGAAAACGATGAGAGTTTCATTTGGATGCTGCAAACATTGAGGTCAATTTATAACAGCGAGGATTTTCCAAGGGTTATTGTAACAGATATTGATCAGGCCTTAATAAATGCAATAACGGTAGTATTTCCGGAAGCCCAAAACTTGCTCTGTACGTGGCACATTCAATGCAACCTCTTATCCAATTGCAAACATCATTTCCAATCTAAAAAACCAAGGAAGGGTACCAAAAGTCCGAAGGAAGAGGATGAACGCATTAGCAAATTAACCATGGAAGAACGATACGAAGAGAAAAGGTTATTTGAATAAAAGTGGAAAGGGGATGGAATAAAGTGGAAATTATTAATGAAAGCGTGGGACAAGATCGTTTAGTCGATAACCGAGGAAATTTATGAGGTTAGCTTGAAGAAATTCGAGGATGAACGAGACATGAACTATCCAAAACCCGTTGAGTATTGCAAAACACAATGGTTGGCATCGCATAAGGAGAGGTTTGTGTTTGCATGAAGATATGAATATCGAAATTTCAAGAACGAAGTGACAAGCATTGTAGAGGGATCTCACGGCCCATTAAACAAAATACTACTCGGTCGTCAAAATGGAGTTGTTTCGATCCAAGAAGCAATCATGAATACACCAATCGTGATCTCACAAGGATCAGGGGTTGTATGGAATTTATTACACATAGATTCCCTTCGGCACATATAAAAGAAAAAATGCTTCTAAGGGGCATTGTTCACGAAGTTTCTAAATGGGCAATAGATCACATGAAACAACAATTGTAGCTTTATAAAGATTACGATGACGAGAATACAGTTTGTGTTTGCAATGATATGATAGGTATTGGACTCCCATGTCGTCATAAGTTGGGTAGGTATGTTGAAGTCATTAACATCAATGATATTCATCAATTTTGGAGGAAATTATCTTTTGATCCAAGCACCCCGGTAATTAATGGTCTATCGTTCTTGGAGAAGGAATTGTGTGCAAGAATCGGCGAGCGTTACTATGTAACAAATGGCGCCAAAAAGCAAGTATTGATGCACCATTTGGAAGCAGCCCTTAACCCTTGTTTAAGGGAGGTTGATGAACCTATAAGCAAAAGGGGATCGGCAGGCCGAGCACCGAAATGTCGAGGATCATCCAAATAAATGATTTAAAGATACCTTTATCTAATAAAAGAGACCTTTCTAGGCACGAGCATGTGGAAGCTTAATTTCAAGATGAGCTGGAACCTAATAAAAGAGGTCGTCCGAGAAAGGATCAAGGTGGACCAACCGCACGACAAGTAAAACCAAAGGCCTCTACGGAGCCTTCTCAAGTAAGTCAAGCAGAGACGGTGTAAGAAGTTATTTTGGTGGATACCTAAACTAGATTAGAAGTTGTTGAGCAAATGGACGCCTCGCAACAAACCAACCATTGGAAATAATGATTATAAAAGATAAGAATGGCATTCTTCGTTGTCCTAAGGATTTTCAAGGAAGATCAAATCGGTCCACGTATAAAATATACTCCACTCATTGTTCCATTTGTTTTGTCCACCGACGAAATTGATGGGGATGGGAATTGTGGGTTTCACGTTGCTACAGAGTAAATCAGTCACTTTAGCGAGGCGGTTATCGAAAATGTCACCCAATGCCAATATTTAAGAAATAAGATGGTCGTGCAACTAATGAAGGACAAGGATTTCTATATGGAGATGATGAGGCGAGGAGATAAATACGACAAAGAAAAAGAGTTCAAAGAATTATGTGCGCGTGTAAAAGGATATCGTTGGAGACAATCAGAACCTAGTATTGGATGCCAATGCCTATATGTGGATATCTCCTAGCGGACGTATTGAATTGTGTGGTACACTATTTTTTTCCTCCAAAGTATATATTTTCTGTTACGTCTACGCCGACTAGAACATTTTGTGATTAGTCGGTCAAAGATAGAAGAATCGTCATAGCATTTGTCAATGACATGTATTTTATCGGTTTAAGGTTAAAGAAAGATTGTACTTTCCTCCGGTGGCTAGATGGATGAATACTTCCCAAAGAATCATTGTACAGATTGGGTGAAACAATATGAGTCCAACATGTCGGATTGGGATCGTGCCATGAAAAACTTTCCCAATGGCACCCTCGAATCGATCGAAGATGATGATGATGTTTGATCGTTATATTTGGAAGATGTATTTTAAACCTCCCTTTTTCTACATGTTTTTTGAACATTGATATAACATTTCAAGTGATAGAAAAAAATATAGTTCAATGGTTTGTTATGGAAAATTGGATTTTTTTTATCAAGATATATGATATAATCGGACATTATATATATGATATATCAGTCGATTGTTAAATCAGAAGAAAGCTTAGCACATTTAACTTCCGATTGTAACAATTTTTTTTAGAATTTCCCAGAATTGGTAGATTACATAATACACTAACTTCTGATTGTAACCTTTTTTATGACAACAAAATTGGAAAATTTTCCCAGAATTGGTAGATAACATAAGACACTAACTTCCGATTATAACCAGATTCTGACAACAAAAATTGGAAATTTTTTCCAGAATCGGTAGATAACATAAGACAGTAACTTCCGATTATAACAAGATTCTGACAACAAAATTGGAAAATTTTCCCATAATCGGTAGATAACATAAGACACTAACTTTCGATTATAACCAGCTTCTGACATTTTTTTTTAGAATTTCCCAAAATCGGTAGATAACATAACACACTAACATCTGATTGTATCTGAATTCTACAATATATTAATAGTATATAAACCTAGCGTTCGATTGTAACCACGGACTTCAGGAATTCATAACGTCCACCATATATGATATCTTCTCCTTTTTCCTCCAATTAGTGCCTTTTTGCGAGTCTCACCTACATAAACCAACAAATATAAAAGATTAATAAGTTTGTATAGTTTGGTTGGAATATCAGAACAACTCGTCTTATGTAGAAGAAGTATGCAAATCCTTACAAATTGTTGGATCGACAAACTTAAATGGCTAGTGTTAAAGGTACTCTTTTGTACCGCTATGTAACGACTTTTTGGATAAGTTAGTACCGATTTTGAACTTGTTGGAGGGATATTTGCTTTAGATTTCCATACTCTCGCACAAATTGGCTATAACCCTCCCCCAAAAGATTTCGGCTGCCATCCTTCCGGTTATGACATCTTCACGTCTTGTTTCGTGATACCATGTTTTGGAAAATGGCCAAATATTCAACCGCGTCAAACGTTTCCATGGTTGTAAGTTGACATATATAATAGAATAGAAAGAGTAAACGATGGAAAATATATTTGTAGAATACATGAGGCTATATGTGTGTAGTTTGGTGCATAAATGAGAAGAGCTTACCCTCCTTATATAGATGAGAGTCCCAACGTCTCTTTTCTTTTGAAAATAGCCGTTGATGCGTACTGTAACAAGAGTGTACATATATTACGTACAATATGGTTACAATGATAGCTTCCAATCTGTAGCCAAGGCTTGAAAATTGTCTTACGATTGCATAATCATAAGTTATTGATTGTTTTACATGACCGATTATTTGCATTTTGTCAACAGAGTTCTCAGTTTCATTCAACACCTAAAATTGGTAGATAAAAAAATTCATTTAACTTCCGATTGTGTGGGTTTTTCGATGCATGGCTAGTTTATGTGTTTTTGGAGGCATGACGTAGTTTATGTGTTTTTCGAGGCACGACTAGTTTATGTTTTTTAAGGTTCTCTCCACTTTATGTAATGATAATAATCGGAATCCAGATAATAAAATAAACTTCTTATTGATATAAATTTTTTGAATATCACAAGGGTCTCCCACTACAAAAGGAGAGGCTAAATAATTTTGCTGTTTAAAACGATAAAAGTTAATAATCGGTTGATATATCATGATATTATCTATTGATTTTACATCAATAATTCTATTAGAGTTTCTTGTGCTAAGTGTCGTGACCTCTTGTACGAGCTTTAAACGGATTGAATATTTCCATCACCTTAAGGATGTTGAAATGAGCTTCGAAACGGTAGTTAGATCCTTTCCATCTCCTCCATTCCGCGAGAGTTCGCGCTATAACCTCATCACTGGTTTCACCTTTCAATCGATATTGATTCACAAGATAAGTTAAATGGACGAATTCTTCTACGTGTCCGTTTATTGAACCAACTCGGCAGAAAATATCACCTACGTGACGGTTATTTGGGTTACCGGTGTCGATGCGAAAAATTTCGTGAATTCTCTCCAAATAATCATATTCATTACACCTAGTTGTCTACCCTCTTCTCCTCACTTCGGATAGAATTGAACATAGCGCCTACATAAAGATAAATCTTCTTCTACCGTGAACTCTGTAGCATTAATGAATGGTTGGGTTATTATCTTGAAGATGATTTCTTTGATGTTGGAGAGAGTTAAAATGTATTTGTGTTGCATATAAGGGAAGAGGATACGCTCTTTATATAGGTGAGAGTTCCAACGGCTCCATTTTTTGAAAAACTATCCGTTGAGGTGAGGTGTAACATGAGTGTACGCAACATATAACTCATCAACACATAAAATATCCAATAATCGGAGGAAATGGGTTTACCGTAAAATTCCGATTGTACAATCAAAGGGAGATTAAAAAATTTTGCACCCGATTACAAAGTTAAATGGATCAGACAAGTTCGAATTTACAAACTTCCATAATCGGTAGTAAATTAATTTTAAACAAACTTCTGATGATTACAATAGGAGGTAACTGGAATTTACTTAACTTCCGATTACATAGTTTCCCAAAAATGAGATTTTGCCAAAATCCTTCATTTTTTGAATTTTGAAATTATCATAATCGGGAGATAAGATAACTTTTATTATCTTCCGATTACAAGTAGCCCCAGATTTGTGTTTTTCCAAAATCCTTAGGTTTTGAGCGCACAGATACTACCACAATCCTTGGTTTTCGAATTTTGCAACTCCATAATCAGTAGTAAATTAATTTTAAACAAACTTCCGATTTTTACAATCAGAGGTAACTGGAATTAACTTAACTTTCTATTACATAGTGGCCCAAAAATGAGATTTTGCCAAAATCCTTCATTTTTTGAATTTTGAAATTATCATAATCGGAAGATAAGATAACTTATATTACCTTTCGATTACAAATAGCCCCAGATTTGTATTTGCCAAAATATTTAGGTTTTGAGCGCACAAAGACTACCATAATCCTTGGGTATTCGAATTTTGGAACTCCAATAATCGGTAGTAAATTAATTTTAACCAAACTTCCGATTATTGCAATCAAAGGTAACTGGTGGCCCCAAAATGAGATTTTGCTAAAATCCTTCATTTTTTGAATTTCGAAATTATCATAATCGGGAGATAAGATAACTTTTATTATCTTCTGATTACAAGTAGCCCCAGATTTGTGTTTTGCCAAAATCCTTAGGTTTTGAGCGCACAGAAACTACCTTAATCCTTTGGTTTTCGAGTTTTGGAACCCCAATAGTTGGTAGTAAATTAATTTTATACAAACTTCCGATTATGGTATTTTTTTTTTGATACAGAACAAACGTTTTCTGAAACTAGAATAATCAAAATCACAATTTATGTGATATCCACCGATTAAAGTAGGTCTGACAATAGATTGAAAATATTTCCAGAATCGTTGATAAATAATATAACTATCTTCCGATTCTGAAAAAAATTGGACAGCTTCTCCAGGACCGGGAGGTATTTGTTAAATTTGATTCCCGATTGTTACCTAGCACTGACAAAATTTTGAAAATTCCCCATAAACGGGAGATACGTACATAAACTTAACTTCCGATTGTGCATCAAAATTAAACAGTTTCATTTTTCGTCATGTGATTCGCTAGCGAATCATCGTTAAATGCATAAACATAACTCAAAAATCATTCATAATCCGTAAAACTAACCATTCACAAACCATAAACATAACGTAGGAACTTATAATCCGACTCAAACCTTAAAAACGACATTATCCAACACAAACTTTGAAATCCATAAAGTTAACATAACATTGAGAGTTTATTTTCTCCTTTTGGATTTGACTTTACGAGCTCCGAGACCTGCACGACCACCACGACTTGAATTACTATCATTATCACCTTCCTGTTCAGCCTCATTGGTTTCATCATCGGGGACTTCAGCTTGAGTGCTCGATGAGCCCCGAGATCTTTTACTCAGCTTTTTTGATGGTTTCTTTCCTTTTTCCCCGAACCGAGATGCATAATCTTCATTGTCAATATTATCAATTAACTCTCTATGCTCTTTTATCTTCTCAATTGGCAGAGGCTCTCCGAACTATATGCATCCAGCGCACCATTTGGAAAAAACCTTGAACTTGTTCCGTTGTTTTTATACACAACATCAAAAGGTTATTACTAAGATATTGAGTCGTATTATTAAACGGAAAGAACAAAACAATGCGCACCAATCTATCATAACCACTTGGTTTCTCTTTGAGGATACACTTATAAGCGGATGCAGCCGATGTAGTCTTTGCTTTAAGATCACGGATTACACGAAGATGAGAATGGTTCCGGTACCAATCCATATATCCTGGAGCATTTTCATCATCTTGGTTGATAGGTCTCCCAGGGGGATTGTGTACCTAAGTAAACCAGTGTAATAAAATATTTACAAGACTCACAGTTTTCCACCTCCAATATGAATTTTCCATGCATTCACCCTTTGGTTCACATTGTACATAACCGTGTTGTCGCATCACCCTTGAGGCATTGTACATCACATATCCTGTGGGGTGCTACAACGGTCCAAAACAAAGGGACAACTCAGACCGACCCGCTATATGTCCACTAGCTCGGTCTTCCTTGTATGGATCAAAGCATACGTTTGAGGACTTAAGCGAATCCAAAACCTCCCTCATACGAATCAACTGCTGCTCTTTTGTCCTAGAACGGTTGTCATCGAAGATGTATTTTGTTTCTCTAGTATTACCTTTCTCTCACTCCGGGTTCACTAAGGCCAATTCCATGATAGTGAATTGGTCATAGATCCATGTCTATATAGATATGATACCAAGTATTAGAAAATTGATTCTTCAATTAGAGAAAAAAATTATAACTAAGTATGGATTAATAGAGTTAATAAAAATACCTGTAGTAGACTCACGTTCCCGGAAATTTAGCTAGTTCCAAGACGCCTTTCTCAACTCTTCCATAAACCACGCATGGCATTCCGTGCCCCAAGAGTAATCTCTGACTTTATTGAGAGGATGCAGTAGTTGTAAAAGCTTGGGGTCGAACCGGTTGACACTGACATTGGGAAAAATGACACATCTCAATACACGTAGGTGATATGCTGTGGACGCGTAGTTCACTTGGTCATCAGTTAACGTTCCTTCCTTTTTTCTCTTCAAGGTGCCGCTAAACATATCCCTGAGATGATCCATCTTGAAATCTCTAGTTCTGTATTTAGCACACCTCCCAAACTCAATTTTTGAAGTCTCAGCATCCCAACCAAAACACTTATTAGTTAGATCATAAAGTTTTTCCCAACTTAACTTCTTTGTGTACTCATACTTCACAGTTGTGCCATGGTTAGAGAGATTAAGAATTTGCACAACATCATCCGGGGTAATCAGCATCTCACCAAACGGAATATGAAAGGTATCGGTCTCAGGATACATTCTATCCACGAACGCAGATATAACGTCGGTCATGCTCCAATATTGAATTCCCGGCAGCAGCATTTTTGTTGGTGCGGCGGTGGGTTTGAGTAGACAAACCGCATCATAATGATACTATTAAACATACGACAAATTAAAAAAATATTTAGAGTAACCTATAACGCTTAATACTATTATGAACAAAAAGAGAATACGTTAATAAATAGGATACGATTATTACCTCGGTTTCAAAAATTTATGTGGCCCAGGAGTGGTCGTATCCGAATAACGATGCTATTCCATCCAGCGGTAGCTCCGAGATTTCACCTTCGGGAATATTCTGCACCTTCAAATCTGGTGAGACAAGGTGTTTTGCTTTCTTAGTGATTTTTTTCTTTCCAGCTTCCTCTTCTCCTTACGTACCGTTAGGTTGTCCTTCTTCTTGTACTCTAGCTTCTGGTTGATCACTTGGTTCAATTTCATCTTGAACTTGTAGAGCACTAGGTTCAATTTCATCTTGAACTTGTTAAGCACTTGGTTCTACACCTTCTTGAGTGCCTTATTGAATTCCATCTTGAACACTTGAATTTGATTTAACACTCCTTTCTCTCCTTGCACTAGTTGTCACTTTCTTACCCCCTTGTCAACGAAGCCCCAAGACAATTGTATGTTAGGCTCTTTTTTACCTCGCCTATCTCTAAACAACAAAATAAAGGACAATAGGTTTGTAATAATATGTTAACAAACTATACAATCAGAAGTTAATCAAAAAATAAAAAAATAACCCCAAAGATACAATTCGGAAGTTAGAGTTCAACATTATTGCTCGTATTATAGGTAATCGGAATCCAAAGGAAAGTCTTTTCTACCGAATAAATAACATGCGGAAGTTATACAAAAGTATTTTCTACCAAATGTGCATCATTTCGAGTTCACAAAATTCTTAAGTTGTTGATCCTAAATAATCGTAAGAAAATAATCAATCATATCTACCGAAAACTGCGTCTCTACAACTTCCAATCTTCTAGTATACTAGGTATCACCCCGGCCTAACGGCCGGGGCTCAACCTTTTATTTTAGGCATTTTCTTCAGTTTGGTACAAAGAAAAAGGCATATGTAGTCAAAGATTGACTCCCTTTATCTCGATAATGCTTTCAATTTCAAACCAAAATCTCTTATTAAAAATAAAAACAAAAGACCTGGAAAAAAGAATAAGGCCTGCATATAGATGTGCTCAAATATTCATGGTAGTTAACAAAATAGAAAATGTACGTGAAATCTTATTTTTCAGACATTTGCAGAAGAAAAACACAAAAAGGGACAACCATAAAACATACAAAATTTTGGAGAGCTTCCTTTTCACCTTGCGGTCTGCATTTTTTCTTCTATTTCAGAGCCTGATGTTATTAATGAAGATGCATCAGATGGCGCAACATCTACCAAAAGTTGTATGCACTCAAATCTTGATGTGCTCCCACAGGCTCCCTGAAGATGATGGCCAACTTCATATCCGCAGCGCACATTGGAGAAGTGTAAACTTTCCCGCGGATGTAAAAAAGTATGACGATTAGTCCCTTTTAGCAATACCACACTAATCAATCGAAGACCGAGTATCTCCAACTACTAATGTATTTCACGCACATCATATAATCCAAGATACAAAATATGCTGCATACAGTCTTAAAACATTTCGACTTAGGGGACAAATTAACAATATTCTTGATGATATAAAAAAAGCCAATAAAAAAAAACAGCAAAAACACTATTGTTGGCAGTGAAAATATCATTGTACGCAAACACAAATATCTGATAAGCAAGGTCTATATTGCCATTCCAAACTTGTTTAAGATAAATGGGTTTCAAGATCTACACTTCTTCTTAATGTCAACTCAATGATAATTTTCTTAATTTCAACTCGTTACACACCTATATCAGAGCAATTTCACTGAGAGGAAAATAACTTAGTTTAATTCCCTATTAAGTTATTTTCCCTTTCATTGAGAGGAAATAAGGATGTAAACACAAAACAATCCGGTGATTAGGTTCTGAAGTAGGACTGATAATCTATAAAGACGTACCTACAAAACTTCTTATAGTTTTAAGCTCCGAACACAAATATATTGCGTATCCAATGAGTAAACTTGTTAGAAGGGTTGAATTTCCTCTAATCTTCGTCGTCGTCATCCGTGGACTTCTCCAACCAAAAATATTCTCCACATTTCAATCATTTAGAACTGCAAAACCCAATTCATTAAGTTCAGAACTAAATCTTATCTCTCAAGTGCATACAGAAAAATAGAAATACACAACAAACATACATGTACTATTCCCAAGCAATAAATTAACAACAAATTAAGATCAAACGGATCCCTTCTTTCACAATAAATTATTATGCAGTATACACTATAGCTTGCAAAGAAACACGTATCAAAGAAACAAAAAAGAAACATGAATCATTAACTTCAAATCTACACTGGCTAACCCTTAGTTTTACATTAATCTCTTCATCCCACCAAGAACCTCCCTTAATCTTACCTTTCTAACAAACTAAACTAATCCAACCACAAAGAAAGATCTCCATGAGTAAAAAGAGAACATATATTAGTTCGAATTAAATTTTCGTAGGCTGATCATGATGCCAACAACTAAGGATTACACATATTATATAATACCCAATATCGCTGATGAAAATTCACCTCATGTAGAAACACCTATTTCATAATTTCTTAATTGAATTCTTTTCGATAATTCATATTATAAATATCCCTGGATGTGAATAGAAGGAGAAGACACGGAGCAGGAAAGGAGATGTTTTTTTTTTCTTTCTTTTTGATAAAGAAGAAGACGGTGGTGGCTTATATGAAATCAAAGATTCCGATAATGATCCCTGACCGCTAAACCATATTTAGGTCAAGTGGCCGCTAAATAAATTAAGGTTAGTTTTGCTTGGGCCTTGGCATAATCTCTAACGTCCAAATTAATAAGATGCATAAAATCAATGGTCACATTTGACTTTGAGTCAAACATCCAACAATGAATCGTTGCCGTAGGATGGCCGAAATAAATGGCCTTAATTGACCCATAGACAGACATCCTTCTTCCTTATAATATAGATTCAGAAGTCAAAAGAACATTTAACTTCCAATTATAACCAATTTAGGGTTCAGTAAGAAACAACGTTCTATAATCGATAGAAAACCTATAAATTTATCACTCGAATATGGCCAATGTTCTTGAGGAACGGAGAACACGACCATATTCAGGAGTTAAAAAAATGATTAAACTACCGATTCTGGGTAATAACCGAAAACCCTAAAAATAAAAATCAAGGATTCGTCGAATTGAAGCAATAGGAACCAAAAAGATGGTAGAATCTTACCTAATTTGGGTCACCTGAAGTTGTTTGAGAGTTTGGCTATCAGAACCACCTACATCAGAGACTTCATCTTCTTCGTGTTCTTCGCTTTCTCCGTCATTTTCAGAGACAATTTTTTTGAACTTTGATTTTTCTCCAATTTTGGGATCAATACCACGATATACGTTTTTCACTCCAGCTCTATGGGGTTTATTATTATTAGTCATCTTATAGAGAATAATTGACGATGATTTGATTCGACGATTAACGATGTATTGAAGTGGAGTTGAACGAGAAAAAGAAAATTCCTCTTTGCAATCGGAGGAGAAGAGGAGAAGAAGAGTTGAATCGAAAGGAAACGAAATTATGTTTTGGTTAGTTTTATTAGTCAAAGGGTATGTAGGTAATCTACAATCGGTAGTTTATTTACCATCTCATTATCTACCGAATGTGGTAGTAGCCCCCAATTCATTTTTTCAAAACTAATGAAATTAAAATTTCTCTATTTTCACAATCGATAGTTTCGTGATGTTCATTTTCTATCGACTGTGATAGTATCCCCAAATACAAATTTAGCAAAATTATAAAAATTCGAGTTTCTCTACTTTAACAATTGGTAGTTTTGTGATGTTTATTATTTACCGATTGTGATAATAATAGTCGGTTGCTAAAACCAATTTTTTTAACTACCAATTGTAAAAGGGCAGTTAGGTATTCTTCTAACCACTAGGACATCCCATAACCACATCCCACAGATGGGAGTAAAAAAATCTCCCCTCGAGCGAGCCGGTTTGAGTCGGTATATGATCTCCGTGTTGACTCAACCGAAGTACTCGAGACATGTGGTGTTATAGCCTTATATATAGGGTTTATAAGTGTCTCATTACTTCTCACTTACAGGAAAGAAAGAAAAAATGGCTTCGTTCTGTAGATCAGCTGCGAGGTCAGGGATGAGATCCATGGCTGCGTTACGGAACCAAAACCTAAATTCAAAACCTTTCTCTTCTCCGTTCCCTCTTCCAACAACAAGCTCTCTTCCTCACACTTCTAGGTAAAACCTCTACTTTTTATAATCAATTTTGCTTCCAGAAATTCTTAGGCATGTTTGTTCATTCCTTTTTTGTTTTTCTTCAGATTTGCAGTGGCCCTGGCAAGTGTGGAATCAATGATGCCTCTTCACAGTGCAATTGCTAATTCTCGTCTCAAATCAAGTATTGCTGTTGACTCTAGTTGCTGGAGTTGGATGTCCCAAGGTACTCCCACCTATCTTTATCTTCCTCTGTAATTTTATTTGGATTTTAAATGATGCCAATTAGTAAGGATAACTAAACAAATGGAAATCATGAGATGAAGAAAATAAACTTTCAGATTTTTCCCAAGTTTTGCATTTACTTGCCTAGATTATGTGAGAACAGTGGAAAAATCGTTGCTGGATTTCTCACTTTGGTTGTTGAAATGAGTTTGTGATACTGCTTGTTATGTATTAGAATTTAGAATGTGCAATCATATTAGTCTCTGACCTATGTTTCTACTGAATCGTATAGGGCTTTCATTACCATTGTGACGAAGGGACCCATGGTGCGTTAAAAGTAAAACAAGGCTACATTGTACGCACTGAATGGAAATTCAATGATTGTTGTGGATGCAGTCTTCATAATACTCTTTTATGCCATTACTGTTCTTGTTCCAAGTTCAGAATTCTATCATTTGTTCTAAACTACGATGACTTGATATTTGTTTGTCGCTAAATACTAAGGTCATGGTAGTGTTTGTAGGTCATTGTGGTATAGAGTCTTAGCTGGGGATAATCTTGTTAAATGAGCTGTTAGTGGTGACTGATGAGGTACAGACATTTGAAATGATCTAATGATAATGTGTCTTGGATTATCTCGATTCAGTGTCACCCGGCTTAGAAAGGATGGGTATTAGCCTATTAGGAGATGTGGATGCTGCTAAGTGCAGCTTCTGAAACTATGTATCATGTTTTGCCCAATGTTCCCTGTTCTTTATGCAGTCTGTTCAATGGCTTACATGCCAAATAGAGCTCCAGTAGGTTTGTGAATATGTTTAGGTAATCCATGGCCAAATGATAGGATATCTGACTATACTCTATGTAAGTGTATGAAAGAAGGATACCATGTCATTTAACTGTTATTTTCTTAGGGATTTGCGTTGTAGTCTTTCCCAACTGTGTTCTTAGGATTAGCCCGAATGTGACTCAATGTGGAAGAACCACATGAATTAGAGAGCACAAATTATCTCAAGCATCCTTGTTTACCAGCATAGCTAGAATTTCTTTTTGGTTTAGCATGATTAACCGGGCATGCTTTTAGCAAATATTAGTCTAGGCAGTGTCTTCCTGGAGGGTTACAAGTCAATATTTAACTAGTGGAGGCTTTTTCTTAACGGCACATTTATCTAGCAAACAAGTTGAACGCTGTGTTTTTTTCTTAATCCAGATCACATTCAGTTCTATTTGAAAACAGATAATGGCAATTGAATGCGTGCTTAGCTAGACTTTGTCAAATCCATTTATATTGTTTGTATTGCCTGTTACATTGTCTCATGCTTTTTTTGCTTGTTCTTTGTTATTTTCTGGGGTCATTTATCATTAGTTCACCAGATCTGTTGTAAATCGGATTAGGGTCCTGTTGGCCACAACTTTCCAGCTACTGATATTCTTCATGCTCTCCTTAGATTTTGCAGTTCCTCGGTGACAAAGTTTGAAGGCTGTCACAACTCTGAACCGAAAGCATTTGTTTGATTTGTTTTTCTGTTAGCCACAACTTGTGTACTTCTATTTGGTGTAAGTCATGCCTTGTGGTATATGGATTTTGTATCTTCTCTGCTAAGAGTATTGAGAGCATATAACTTGGAAATTTTCATTGTATTGATAATAATAAACTTGAAAGCCTGTTCCGTTATGATTAATGGTACTACTAAGCTTCCACTTGATCATCTGTACTTGACGAGAAAAGGCAAGATGTTTCCCAGGAAGCACAGCCAATTCAGACTCTGAAATAAATCCATAATATAGGCATGTTTCTTCTTAGAACAGGGCGTAAATGGAGTATATTTGTATGTTGTATGATCTTTCAACAACTAAGCCTCAGTCCCGAACACGTTGGGGTAGGCTAGAAATGCAACCCACTTTTCTTGTGTTACGGTCCCAGTAGGTGGATTGTGGATTTCCACGCTCTCCTGTTTAACATCATCTCTTAAGATATCCCCCATTGGACCATTCTTTCAAGTTTCTTTTCAGTGTATGATATTACCCTGTTCTTTATTGACTGGAGAGTAACAGCAAGCAAGAATCGACCGCACTCTTGAAGAATAATCAGCCAAAACAAAAGAGAAGAAGACGAGAGATAGCTTGTTTGGTTCTATACTGGGCTCTTCTTTTTGTTCTCCGAAATCTTGTAGCCCGGTTAAGCCCATTTATAAATCATCCATGCACGCATGGTAGAAGCACAGAGGAACCAACTTAGCATACACAGGAGTGTGGCTAGGGGTGCACATACCCTATCCATATCCGCCAATCTTACCCTACCCGTCAGTGTTTTAACCGTATCCTATCCTACCCGCTATTTGGCGGGTAGGGTAACGGATAAAGATTTTCTTAACCGCCGTTAGATGGATAGGATGACGGGTAAAGCTCGAAATTATCCTACCCGCCTATTTATCCTAGTTAGTTTTAATAATAGACTGTATGAGGTTAATTAAGCCGGTTTCGGTAGCACGTAATAGTAATCAAAAGTTTCATTGGATCATCATGACCGTTATTGGACTGAAAATGGCATTGGTTGAGCACGCAACTCGGAAGTTCCTGATCTGGATGATACTGCCATGGCATTTAGGCTTTTAAGGCTACGTGGACGCAATGTCTCTTCAGGTAAAACTATATAACACAAGATGATAAAAATCTGCGAACTATTCGATTGATTTACTAGCAGATTATGTACTTACATATATATATTATTGTTTTACACAGATGTTTTTCGGTATTTTGAGAAAAATGGCGAGTTTTCATGTTTTTATGGATAATCAAACAAAAAAAAAACGGTTATACCCGTCACCCTACCCTACCCGACCCGCCAGAGAATGGGTTGGGTAGGATCTTACCCGTTTAATGGCGGGTAGGGTGGCGGGTAAAATTTTTCTTAACCGCCAGTAAACGGATAGGGTGGCGGGTATAGACCATATCCTACCCACCCTACCCGTTGTGCAGTCCTAAGTGTGGCCTATGCTGTATCGGTTTGTGTTGTGGCTGCCAATATTAAAGTATTGACAGTTAGACCAACCTGGCTTCCTATGCATTTGGTAAAATTGAAAGGCATTTTGAGGAGAAAAGAAAACCTTTGGTCTCTCAATGTTTCTCTAACTGATCACGCGCCATCCTAGTTCTTTTCTTATCAAGTCTTGCTTAGTTTACTCCCTTATCAAAGCTGAAGGAAAAAGAATGAAGGAAGCCCATCCTGATTTACCAGAAAAACAGATGTATCATGTTTTCATATGTGATGTACCACTTTTCTTCAAGGAAGCCTGTTGTTTGTTGTTAAAAATATTACTAATACTAATTTTCAAAGTTTAAGAAAAACTGATCCACATCACAATCACGGATAGGGCTGTTCATGGTCGGTTTCGACTCGGTTTCCAGCCAAACCAAAACCGAAACCAATACTATCGGTTTCTAAGAATGTAAACCAAACCAATCCATTAACTATTGGTTCGGTTTCTTAATGATTCTACCCGGTTTCGGTTAATTCCTTTTGGATATCGGTTAATCGGCTGCTATGTCAGTTTCAGGAAACTGAGTTCAAATCTAAAAAAGAAAAACATAGTTCAAAGATTTTCAAACCTACCTACATTCACGTTCCATACACAATCCAAATTCATAACATTTTTAAACACAATTCAAAAGATAAAGATTACATCTTCTTTCAGTTTCACCAAAACTTATATAAAAAAAAGTAAACTAAGCCGGTTCTACCTAAGCATCCACAGTCTCCATAGCAGCTAAACAACATCGACACTTTCCATGCATCCACAAAATCAACTGATAGCTTCAACTTTCTAGGGTTGCTGACTGCATTAATCAACTAACATCAATCATTATAATTCTATTAATCAACTAACATCATTATAATCAACTGCATTAATCAACTAACATCCACAAAATCTAATTCAGGTATATTTCTACTTATCATGAATTACCTTGGTACTCCTTAGTCCTCAACATCATCATCTGTTATGTTTACGAACATGGATTTAGAGAGAGAGTCCAAAAATTCTGCAATAAAAAAAATGCACGATCAGTAGTATACAGTGAGTGTCCAAAAATTCTACAAACAAATTAACAAATGAAATAATACCTGAACTAACTTCCTCTTCTGGTCCCAAGGAAGAAATATCAAGATCAATCGGCGTCTTCAACCAATTTTGAGCACAAATCAATGCCTCAACTGTTGTGGGAAGTAAAGAACTTCGATATGGATCGAGAATACGCCTCCCAGTGCTAAAGGCAGATTCGGATGCCACTGAAGAGATGGGTATAGCCAATATATCTCTTGCGATTAGTGCCAAAGTAGGATACCTAGTCGATTTCGTCTTCCACCAACCTAAGATATCAAAAGAAACTTTCCCTTTCCGCGGTTCTCGTTTCTCTCTCAAATAAGTCTCCAGCTCATTTTTTCCTTCATCATCAAAACTTTCCTCTTCTTCTCTTGCTCTCTCTGCCATAAGGGTGGCTGCAGCACAATCTCCTTCATCATCTGGTTCAGCGCCAACAGTATTACCACCACTACTATCTGTTACAACTGTTGAGTTTCCAGCACTCATTTGGACATCCCAGTATTCTTCAAAAAGAGCCTTAAAGTCCCTCATTACAAGATCCATTAGTTCTGTTCTCAAATAACCACCACCAATTCCTAACTGGCCAAGAAGAAACTTCAATCCTAATTCTTTATCTTGTGGATTCAATAATACAACAATAAACATAAGATTGTTCATCTTTTCATAGCGTCCCCAATACTCGTTATATTTACTTTGCATTTTAAGATCCATGCTAGAAAGAAATGTATCTTTGTGATTTGCCCATGTGTTTAAAGTTCGATGAATAACACTCACATGAAACAAGAATTTGTGTGCAGTAACATGAGTAGAAGCGGAGAACTTGACATTAAAATCAAAAAATACCTTCAAAAAATTCACGAAGGCTCTAGCATACGACCAATCTGATGGGTATGGCGCGTGCAAAGGAGGTGCTGATGGGGCCTTATCAGAACTTGTTCTCTTGCGTTTCTTTTCTCTCTTTGCAGTAGCAATAACTTCTTCATCAGAACTTAAGTCTGCATCTTGGTTTTCATCCACATCCCAGTCAGGTTGGTTATCAACGGTGGAAGTACTAGAAGTAGAAGAAACTAAAGGAATTTGACTTTCAACAAAACAGAACTTCTTCTTGAATGCCTTGTCCTCATACTCTAACCTCTCAAAATCTGGTTGATACTTCTCAGCTGAGTCTAACATAATAAATGTCGAATTCCAACGGGTGTCTACATCTAGGACCAAACCCTTCTTGCATTCAATCTTCTCGTAAGCGACACAATCCATAAATTTTTTCAATCTTGCAGGAGAACCCATACAATACTTCACTGCTGCCCTTATTCTCTTAATTGAGATGTCATACTCCTTCATTCCATGCTTTACAACAAGGGAAAGGACGTGAGCAGCGCATCTCACTTGTAAGAAACCTTTCACTAAATCTGAATTCTTTCTGAGCACTTGGTTTTGCAGATATGTTATAACTACATCGTTGGAAAAAACGTTATCTAAAGTTATAGTAAACACATTTTCGATCTCCTAATCTAACAAGCATGTTCCTATCATCCTACCAATAATCTCACCGCTATGACCTACAATTTGGATGAAACTAATGATCTTCTTGTGCAACTTCCAGTTAGCATCTATCCAATGTGCTGTAATAACCATATATCCCAACTTCTGAAGTGAGCTCCATGTGTCAGTGATGAGGCAAACTCTGACTTTATTAACCTTGAAATAATTTTTCAATCTCTCCTTCTCGTACTCAAACAGTTCCATAACATCTCTCCGTACAGTGATACAAGATGGTATCTTGAATCTACTCTCAAGTACCCTGCAAAATTCTCGGAAACCTTCCCCCTCAACTATTCTAAAAGGCTTCTCATCCACTATGATGAATATAATCAATGCTTTTCTACACGAATCCTGACAAAAAGTTACAGCAACTAACTTTTCATCTTCTCCCAGCCTAGCAGGTTCAAAAGAAAGAGTCGACTGACCAGAATCCTTAGGAATAAGATTCAGACACTTTCTTAAATGGTTATTCAAGGAGCCGGTCCCATGTGTAGAAGAGTCAGCTTTCATTCTCTGTTTACATTTCTTGCAAGTTACCATTATCGAAGGAGGAGGGTCCAGATCAACGTGATCCCATACCCATGAAGTTTTCTTCCGCTTCTTAGAAGCTGGTGCAGTGCCAGTGATGGTACCAGCATCGGAAACATTGGCAGCTGGTGCAGATGGAGCTTCACCTGTAGTTGGTACTTTTACAACTGAACTAACTTCTGTAGAGGCGTTAGAAGATCTTGGAGGAGGATGTAGCGGTGGCAACAATGCATTTGAGTTAATGGAAGCCTGAATATAAGCAAGGCAGAAACTTGTCTTAGTTCACTTATCAACAGGATGATGCGCTTTGCTTCTAAAAAGAAGTTAAAGAGGAGAACTAAGAGAAGTGTTTCATTAAAAAATCAACGGTGAAGCATTTTGACCTGCACCAATCTGTTCTAAGTTCTTACCATGTATATATAAGTCACTAATCCTATACATCACAATCTTCCATTGCATAAAAGCTGAGTCACTAACAAAATGCCAATCAACAAACCAATATAGCTTAACCCAATAGAAAATATACTACTGTAAAGTTGAACTGATGATATAAAGACATACATAATAGAAGTAAATTGCAATACATAACTCACTAAGTGCCAGTACCATTTGGCAGACCATATAATTTATATACATCACTATTCACTATCACAAGCACAGTTGCAAAACAAAACAAGAAGGGTCACTAAGAAACCCAAGGCTAGTGTTGTAATAAATAAACACAACAAATCTACTCAAGAGAAGTTACATAGGCCTAAGGCAATTTGGCAAACAAAAAACCAAACTACAGAAGTTTTGCTCACTGTTATTAATATTATGTTCATTGTTATGTTAATGCTGCTCTATTATTATGATTAGTTGTTATATAACAAAATTGATAATCCAAATTTCACAAACTAATTATCAAAACCAGAATCAAACCCAAACTAGTTGAGAAATAGGAACTAACAGGTGTTGATTGTGAATCCTCCATGATTGAATCAAAGGGAACCTGCAAAATCAATTTTAGTAAACCCTAGTTTTTAATATTATAAATTATAAGCTTAAATAAGCAAAATTATCATCATCATCGAGTTGAAGTACCTTGAAATGATGAAAACAGTCGACTTAGATAATCGATTTGGTTATGTGACAAGTGAGAAGATGTTTCTAAGTTTGAGAATTTCAGTACATCTGACAACTGAGAAGATTGAGAAGAAGAAGAAAAATGAAGATTGAGAAGAAGAAGAAGAATAAGAAGAAATACGAAGAGAAGATTGGACTAGGGTGGTGGTTTCATTATGGCCGGAAATGGTGGTGGACTGGTGTAGAAAATGGCGAGGGTTTTTGCTTCTGGAGACTGTTTACGAAGAGGAGAAGAAGAGAAAGAAAATGTGTAGCGTAGGTTTAGAATTTAGGTTTAAAAGTGTGTTCTAGACGTGGTAGATTAAATCTATCTGATTTTAATCAACGGTCTATATTTATCGGTTCCCCAATGATTTTTGGTTCGATTTTCAGATCAAACCAAAACCAAATCAGTAATGTCGGTTTTTCAACGTTTTTTACCAAACCAATCCAAATCTAAATAGTTTGGTTCGGTTTCTTGTTTATTGGTCTGGTTCGGTCGGTTTCCAACGATTAACCGACACCATGTTCAGCCCTAATCACGGACGACTAAGTTGACAAAGTATGGGCACCATAGCTGTCTTGTGTTTTTGTCGACTTAATTACTTACAGGCGAGAGACTTTCAAACATAAAAACGTCACAAAATTTATGACTCACCTGGCTGAGAGTAGTCACATGCTGATCATGTGACAAATCTGAGAGAGTTTATCATCTTATCCAAGTCCAACATTAATTAAGTATTGACATGAGAGACCATAGCTTAGTTTAGGAAGATAACTCAGACAGCCAACAGGCAACAAATGACAGACACGCATAACTAATCACAAGATATTTATTTATTATACTAATCAAAAAATAGTACAACTAATATAGAAAAATGAAGAGGTTATCCATTCATTTTACTCCTCCCCGTAGTACTTTTGTGTGTACAAACTTCAATAACCTTCTCCTCTTTATTAATCATCCCATTGTCAATTTAGTATTAGAAGAGGTTAACAGATGTTGGGGTTTTAAGGATCTACGACACATGCAAACTGCAAATAATCATTTGATTATTGTTGCTTGACATATCAAAATTTAAGGTACTATTAGTTGAGGATAAGTACTAAATCATATTAATGTTGTTGTTTTTTCAACTGAATGAACGGATAGATGGCTTAATTTACTTAGGTAGATAGAAATATCTTAATTTTGAAAAATGCATCACCGACTAGCTATATTTGCTCATACGTGTCCGAGTGTCTCTCTACCCACAGATAGGGAAGTGCATTCAGTGTGCTTCCTTCCCTTTGGAATGTTTTGAAACGTCTCTCCGAACAACTGATTGTTGTTGTTTTTTTTTTTTTTTTGACGAATTTCCAACTCAGGTTACCTGTATATGTATGATGACTCTCTTTCCAAGCGTATAAACTAATTCATCGCTCGAAAAATCACCAAGGCTGCTACATGAGCTTACCAAATTTTACAGAATTGGCACATCATGATGATAATTTCTGTAGCAACCTTGATAATTACGGAGAGGACATGGCCTCCCACCTCTTATAACAAATCTGAACATGGAAAAGATTTTATTATCAGTTTTGCTATGGTTTCTCTTCCTGCCTGCAAGGCACAAGGCCTATGGATTTATTAGGTTGGTACTGGAGAGTAACACAAGAGTAACCATCACATTCAAAGATATTTTTGTCTGATCGAATTTACCATTAGATGGCCATGTGATTTGGTTTCTTACTCGTTATAGTTAGTGAGTTTTTAATTGACTACATAAAGTGGTCTCACTTTAGCACTTGCACTCGTTTTCTAGAAAATTCGAGTCTTATACCATGAGGAAAGAAAGAAAAACGGGGCAAATCAATTGCGATGTATTACCAAATGCGAAGAAGTTTAGCGAGAAAACATTTTTTATAAAAAAAAATTTCTTTTTTGATAAAGAAGAATTTATTAAAAAGGAGAAGAATATACAAATTTCCAACCAATGTAGTTAATGTCGGTCGAGATGGCTGAGATACCGTTAAAATATCGGTTTCGGTGTTTCACCGATATTGGACGATATTTCGACGTTATTCACTGAAATACCGTGTCTCGGTATTCGACATGTATTCACCGAAATCCGATATTGACTATATTGTTTCCAACTCACAAGAAGTAAGAGAAAACAAACAAAAAGAAATTAGATTAAGGAGAAAATGGGATCCTAATTATATAGGATGTTATTAGAATTCTCGTTCAAACTGTATTTGTAAATTGAAGCCCATGAGAAAAGCATGGTTCTGGCATTCTGACCAACTAGCTCGACATCATTGTTTTCTTCTTCGAAAGTTCTCGAGTTTCTCTCATTCCATATGGACCAGAGTGCAGCTGCAGGGATTATTAGAGACCAAACCATCTTATCGTCAACAGGATCCTTTAGCGTGTGTCAAACTTGCAGTAGGCTGAGAATAGTGGAAGGCCAAGCTCCATGAATACCGTGAGAAGGAAGGAGGTACGACCAAATTCTTCTCGCAAAGGAGCATTCAAAAAATAAATGTTTTTCATTTTCCTCAGCACAATGACAGAGAATACACTTATTAATGTGATGGTAACCCCAGTCCATAAACTTATCAATTGTGATGATCCTACCATGGGCAGCGGTCGAAAAAAAAATTAAATTTTAGATGGGATTTTGTTATTCAATATTGTTCTATATGGTAAATGTGGATAGACAGTACCTTGGTGGAGAGATAAGTAAAGAGAACCTGTCGAGAATTTTCCTACAGGGGTTAAAGACCATCTCCTTTCATCCCCAGAGTTGCAAAGTGTGGGGGACTCTGGACCAATGATATCAAGTAGAGAAGTTACTAAATCTACCTCTTCATCAGTAAATGATCTTCTTTAGTGCAGATTCCAACTAGTTGAATTCCCAACCGAAGTAATATGAAAGGAGATAGATCATTTTTTATTTGTACTGATCTTGTATATTGAGCGAAAAGGAATACGAAGGGTTTGGTTTCCAACCCAAATGTCAGACCAGAAAGAGATGGAATTTCTTTCTTGAACAACAAGAGAAGCAAATTGTGATACCTTATCATCTTGCTTAACAATCGCTTTCCAGCAGGATGTCCCATATGAACCCTTTATCTTGCCAGGAATCTATCAGAGATATAAGTGTGTGAATAGTTTGTGTCAAGTCAACCGGTCAATATTGACTTGATTTGTATTATTACATCCAATGATTGTCTTTAAATACTTGTAATAATACTTTCTTAGTTTGTACCGAAAAACAATTCTTTACAATAATATCAATTTCAGTGTTTCTCATGGTATCAGACGATCCTGAGAGTAAAAATTTCTTCTGCTAAACAAATTTTCTCAACATCTTTTACAGCATTCAACGAATCATAAAACCCTTTTTCAATAATTTTTGATTCAGATTAATTACAATATTTTTCAACAACCCTTCTTACTACATAAAGATTTCATTCAAGATTTGCATCTGGGTTTATTCTTCATCAGCTTTCTTCAATCTGGTTAATGTCTGTAACAATTGTTTATAGAAGACGCAAAGATATGACTTCTACTTCCGCTGCTATGATGGGTACTAATTCTGATTTTATCTTTCCATTCTCAAATATTTCAAATTTTGTTTCTGCAAAATTAGGTCCCAATAATTTTTTGTTGTGGAAAGATCAAATGGAATCGGTTCTTATATCTACTGATCTGTATGGGTATGTTACTGGTGATGTTATTGAACCTGTTAAGAATTTAGAAGTTAATGGAGTTTTGTCTATAAACCCTCAATGGGTTCTTTAGAGGAAGATTGATTGTTTTGCTACTAGCTGTTTAAAAGCTACTTTTACAGATTCTGTGTCTGGTGATGTTTTAGGATTATCTACTTCTAATGAAATTTTGGCATATCTTGAAATATCTTTTAGAAGTCAATTCTTAGCCAGAAAAAGTATGCTAAGGAATCAATTGCACAATGTTAAAAAGGGTAATCTTACAATTCTGGTTTATTTACAAAGTATCAAAACCATTGTTGATTCTTTAGCTGCCATTGGAGAAAGGATGAGTGATTCATATTTGGTTGTGTATGTGCTCAATGGCTTAGGCAGAGAATTTGATACTTTTGTAGTTGCAGCACAGAACATGGAGACTCCTTTTACTTTTGCAGAGTTAAAGCCAAGATTATTAAATCATGAGCAATGGCTTATTGAACAACAACAAGATTCAAGTACTACTTATGATACTCAACATGCTCTTTATGGAAAAAATGGAAATAGTGGCAATAACTTTTCTGGTAATGGTATGAGCAAACCAAGAAATAACAATGGTCCAAGCAATAATGGAAATTTTAAGAGCAATACTGATTTTAATTCAAGAAATAACAATGGTCAAAATACTGTGTCTCAAGGTGGTACATTTGGACAGGGAAATGGAAATGGAACTAGAAGAGATTTTTCTTCAGTAGAATGTCAAATTTGTAGAAAGAGAGGTCATTATGCTGGCAGATGTTATTTCAGATATCATCCTCCAATATTTACTAATTCTGCTAATGAAGCTCAGCAAATTTCTTTTCAACAAGCCTTTACAACTTTTACTGAAGATGTTACTTCATAATTCTACATCTTACAAAGGCAAGGATCATGTGCAGGTTGGCAATGGTAAGTCTCTTGCTATTACTTCAGTTGGTAATTCTCATGTTAATACTTCTTCAACCAGCTTTAACTTGAATAAGGTTTTATTGGTTCCTGCTATGAGACATAATTTGCTATCTATTGCAAAATTTACTAGAGATAATTCTTGCTACTTCAAATTTATCCAGATGGGTATGAGATTAGAGATATATACTCTGATATTGTTCTTGCTCATGGAAAAGTAGTCAATAGTTTGTATCCTATTGCTCATTTTCCCAATGCTCATTTTTCATTATCATCTACTTTGTCTGCTCCTTCCCATTTTTGGCATGCTAGATTAGGTCACCCATCTAATCAAATTCTTCAAAAACTTCACTCTACTAAGCAGATTGTTTTGAATTCATCTTTACCTTCTGCTCTTTGTCATCCTTGTCAACTTGCCAAAAGTAAAAATCTTCCTTTTCAGTTATCTTCCTCTCATGAACAAAAACCTTTAGCTTTAATACAATATGATGTTTGGGGGCCTACTGTACCATCTCTCAAAGGTTATAGATATTATATTTTGTTTGTTGATGATTTTAGTAGATTTCATTGGATATATCCAATGGAATTGAAGACTGATGCTTCTCAATGTTTTCAACATTTCAAAAATCATAAAGAAAATCAGTTTTGTACTAAAATTTTAGCCTTTCAAGTTGATGGTGCAGCTGAACTTGTTAAAGGATCTTTCAAAGTTTTGTTACAATCCAGTGTATCAAAATTAGAATATCTTCTCCTAGGACACCAGGACAAAATGGTTTAGCTGAACGTAAACATAGGCATATTACAGAAATGGGTAATACCCTCATGTCTAATTCTCATTGTCCTAAAGAGTATTGGTATGATGCTTTTCTTACTGCTTCTTATCTCATTAACAGAACTCCCACAAAGGTTTTGAATTTTAAGACTCCCTTTGAAGTGCTCTTTGGTGCTTCTCCAGATTTTGGTTTTCTTAAAACTTTTGATACTATTTGCTATCCTAATCTTGCTCATTCAAGAGCAGATAAACTTTCTCCCAAGTCTGTAAAGTGCATTTTTATTGGTTACATCCCTCTTCATAAAGACTATAACTTTTGCAATCCAATTACCAAAAGATTGTACGTTTCAAGACATGTCAATTTTTCAGAAACAAAATTTTATTTCCCTCCTACAACTATTTCATCTTTTTCTCTTCCTTGTGATGCATCTATTTCTAATTCCTCATCTTCAACTGACATTGTTCCTTATAGTTCAATGGTTACAAGGTCTCAAAAAGGTATTTTAAAACCAAAATTTTTCCAGATCATATTTCTCATTACTCTGTTAAACATCCTCTTTCTTCAAAGTATACATCTTTATTGACTACTTTAACTGAGCCAAAAACTTTTAAAGAGGAAATGAAAAATCCAGATTGGCAGGTATCCATAAAGGATGAATACACTGCATTGATGGATAATGATACTTGGACATATGTTGCTCCTGAACCTCACATGAACATATTAGGTTCTAAATGGGTATACAGAGTAAAGAGGAAATCTGATGGGACTGTTGATAGACTAAAATCTAGACTGGTAGCTAAGGGATATGATCAGCAAGATGGTGTTGATTTTAATGAAACATTTAGCTCAGTGGTTAAGTCACCAACAGTTAGAGTAGTTCTCTGTTTAGCAATTACTTATAATTGGCATGTGAAACAATTAGATGTTAGTAACGCTTTTTTACATGGATATTTTGATGAAGAGGTTTATATGTCACATCCACAAGGTTTTCTTCATCCGGATTATCCTTCTCATTATGTGTCGTCTCAAAAAGAGTTTTTATGGCCTTAAACAGGCTCCAAGAGCATGGTTCTACAGATTTAGCTCATTTCTTCTTAAATGTGGTTTCAAGAAGTGTGTTTCAGATAATTCAATGTTTGTCAAGTCAAATGGTAGTGATATTATTGTTCTCCTATTATATGTTGATGACATATTATTAACTGGTAGTTCTTTTGTGCTTATTTCTGAGATTATTACCTCCTTGAAGAAAGAATTTGAAATGAAAGATTTAGGGGACTTAGCATATTTTCTTGGCATTGAAGCTGTGAGACATAGTGATTCTATAGTGTTAACTCAAAAGAAATACACTTTAGAACTTCTTGAAAAAGAAAATTTGTTGAATTGTAAAGCTTGTGATACTCCAGTTGTTAAGGCTAATAGACTTTCTATTCATGATGGAGTTAAGTTGGACAATCCTTGTCATTACAGAACATTGGTAGGTGCTCTGCAGTATTTAACAGTCACTAGGCCAGATATATGCTTTGCAGTGAATTATGTTTCACAATTTATGCATTCTCCATCTGATTTACACTTGCAACTTGTTAAGAGAATCTTGAGATATTTGAAAGGAACTGTTGGTCTGGGGATTACTTTGAATAAATGTGATGTAACTAGCTTGAAGGCATACACAGACTCTGACTGGGCAGGGTGTCCAGGTACTAGAAGGTCCACTTCTGGCTTTGCTATTTTTCTGGGTTCAAATCTAGTGTCTTGGTCATCTAAAAAGCAACCTATAGTCTCAAAATACTCTGCAGAAGCTGAGTATAAATGTCTTTCTGTTGCATCAGCTGAATTGCAGTGGTTTTCTTACTTATTGAATGATTTACATGTTGCTGTTAAATCTGTCTTATTGTTATGTGATAACACAAGTGCTCTGGCTTTGGCAACTAATCCTGTTTTTCATGCCAGGACCAAGTACATAGAAATAAAATATCAGAATGTCAGGGAATTGGTTGAGGAAGGATTCTTAAAGCTGCAGCATATTTCTTCAGAAGATCAACTGGAAGATCTCTTTACTAAAGGCTTGTGTTTTCCAGCTTCCACAAAGCGGCAGATGGACCATGCTTTTCATTAATTATAGAAAACCATAGAGAGTTCTTTTCTAATCCATATATCCAACTCCATTTAGCGATCATTGCCAAGTTGAACTGCACCTAGACCTCCGTTCTCAATTCGAGTACAAACCAGCGACCCATTTGCTAAATGTTTCTTCTTTTCATCACCATTATCCCAAAGAAAATTTATAATTTTCTTCTCCAATACATTTATAATGGAAACTGGTGCTTTAAATGTACTAAAATAAAACAGAGGAAGACTAGTCAGGACAGTTTTAATAAGAGTAAGTTTACCTCCTTTTGTAAGATTCACTTTACTCCATGCAGCCGTCATACTATCAAATTTCTCAATAACAGGATCCCAAAGTGCCTTAGAATTAGCTTTATCTCCAAGAGGTAACCCACGATACAAATGGGTAATTTATCAATTAAGCAACCTAATTGATTAGCCAAAAAATTAAGAAATGGTGTATCGCTAATACCAACCAGTCTAGTTTTAGCATTGTTAACGCTGAGCCCGGAAGTTATTTCAAAACATTTTAGTTCACTAAAAACGAAATGCAATCCCTCCCAATCATACTTGAGAAACAAAATAGTGTCGTCAGCATAATGAAAATGCGAAATACTCTTTCCACGTTCCTTAACAGAAAACCTAGAGAGAAAACCATTACGACTGGATTTATCCAAGAAACTAGCTATTCCATCCATGGCTATGTTAAATAAAAGTGGAGAGAGTGGGTCCACTTTCCGAACACCCCTTGAACAACCAAAGGATCCAAATGCAGAACCGTTGATGAGTATTGAAAAGGTGACAGTCGAATAACAAAATTAAACCCATTTACACCATTTATCTTTAAATCCCGTTTTATTTAAAATATCTTGAAGTTATGACCAATTGATCATATCAAATGCCTTCTCGAGATCAATTTTTGCAAATAATCCCAGAGGTTTTGTTTCTAATCTTGGAGTAAACTAATTCATTTTCAATAAGAATGCTATCATTTATTTTCCTTCCCTCAACGAAAGCAAACCGAGTTTCGGAGATTAGTTTATGAATCAATTTACCAAGTCTACTAGCAAGGACTTTTGAGATTATTTTTTAAATGCTTGTAAGTAAACTTATAGGCCTAAGATCCAGAGAACTCTCCACATGATTTTTCTTGGGCACTAAGGAAATAAAAGTAGCACTATGCAAGGAATTGATTTTACCTTGGGTATTAAACTCGTAAACGGTGTTCATCACATCTTCTTTAAGGAAAGACCAACACTTCTTAAAAAAAATTATGGGATAACCATCGGGACCAGGGGCTTTGAAATCTTCAAGCTCATTCAATTCTTCAACGACTTCCTCTTCAGAAATGTCTCTTTCAACAACATTAGCATCTTCTTCAGATATGCAGTTGAACTCATGATCCTCAATTGGAGGTCTGATTGCAAGATCTTCCTTGAATAGTTTCTCAAAATGATGGACTATATTGTTCTTGATTTTCGTTATATCATCAGTTAAAACTCCATCCATCATTAGATGCTTAATCTTGTTTAATCTTCTTCTATGAGAGGCATAACCATGAAAAAACAAAGTATTTCGACCCCCTTCCTTTAGCCACTGCACTCTGGAATTTTGCCTTATAGATCTCTCTAACATAACAGAAACTTGCTCAAATTCAATCTTAGCTTTGAGTCTAGAAGATCTTTGAGCTGCATCATATATCTGACTTTCCTCAAGTCTATCCACATAATCTATTTCATGAAGCAATTTATGTTTCTTCAAATTTAGGTTGCCCGGTTGTTAGAGCATTGCTCGGTTGAACCCACTAGCGTTGGTATGTCAAGTTAGTTATCAATTTTAGTTTCCAAAATGCATTCTTGATTCAGTATACTAAAGATAGATTCAGACTAGATTAAGTCTAAGAAGTAGAATCGAAGTTATCCTTGAAGGATGAAGTTTGAAGACTACAAGAAGACATCAACAAGGACTTCATCAACAAAAGTATGTGGTAGTTGATTTCATTTGGATTCTTGTTCAATTATACCTTTCTAATCTATCGAAACAAATGCTCTCTATGTAACAATTCCTATGATGATAAATGCACATTTATGTATATATACTCGAGGTTATTTGAGCCACGACTTTTATGACAATAACGTTTATCCCTGGAAGGGTTCTCATATTTTAGTGAATGATCTTACGAATTCAACGAGCCAAGAAACACTCAATTCTGAGTTATAACGATGAAGTTATGAGTGATTTATTAAAGTAACAATTATAAGTGTTGTTGTATTGTTACAGTTCGTTAGTAGGAAACAATCCACGAACTGTTTGCAACAGTTCACGGACTTGAGTCCAATTACGTGACCAGAAGCCATTTTTGGTCAAGTTTTTGATGTTTCCTTATCTAGGCAAGATAACTATTACTTCAAACATATTTGATTACCATATTAAAGTCTTTGTGATTCCTTCCTAAGATAAAATGTGATTTATTCACATAAATACAAATAATATTTACGAAATTAATTAATTATTTTGGCAAGAGTTGCAACTTAGGAAAGACTCCCAAAATTAGGAGAGTCTTGAAAAAAGGAAAATATCTTTGCTTAGGTTTCAAGCTACCTTGTTCACTATAAATAAAGGGTTCGTGAGTGCTACACGTTTTTCACCCCCTTTGGAACATTGTTGTAATCTTCATAAGGTTGTTTCTCCATGTATTATGTTCTTCATGAGCAAGAGTGAGATAAAAGTATTTGTATTGGGGATCACAAAGCCGAGTTGGATTTAATCTTCGTGATTGATTATACAACTTGTAATCTAGGTTTTTCACCTCTTGTATATTCTAAGGTTTTCTCTTCTGATATAAAACCATTCAAGAGTTGTTGATCATAAACCCTAGGTTTTGAAAGATTCCAGTTTCCAATCGTATATCAAAACTTGTTAGTAGAAATCGGAAGCTAGAAAGAAAACTTTGATTAAGGTATCTCGTAAAAATCCTTAACAAGTTTTAAACAAGATATCTCTAGATTTATTATAGTTGTTCTTGTTGTAGAATAATTAGGTTTATCTTCCTACTTTTGAAGAGTATAATAAACCCTAATCTACAAGTTTGTTTTGATATTACTTTTACCTAGTAATTGTTTTTCTCAAAAAAAACACAAGATTTCCAAAACCTTGATTCACATCTAAAGGGAAATCAAATCGGTGCTTTTGTGAAAACAAAAAGATCGAAAAGTATCAACATGTTGTTGCTTCTTCTAAAGATAACTAACGTTCTTCTAGAAGATTTTTGAGAGTGCTTCTGAAGAGAACCTTGTTCTGCCAGAAGATTGTCGAGAATAACTTCTAAAGAGAATTAGTGTTCTGCTAGGAGTTTTACAAGTGCTTGAATACATCTGAAACAGATATTACATCTAATCCGAATAGGTAGTAGGAAATTGGTGTAACAACTTATAATCAGTATGTGCTTATTCTGGACTAGGTCCCGAGGTTTTTCTGCATTTGTCGTTTCCTCGTTAACAAAATTTCTGGAGCCTGTGTTATTTCTTTTCCGCATTATATTGTTTATCTTTATAATTGAAATATCACACGTTGTGCGTGATTCAATTAATTGAAAAATCCGACCTTGTTTGTTGGGTATAAATTGATTGACACTTAGACATTGGTATTTGGTACCATTCAAGTAATTCTCATATCAATCAGTTCACGGATTCCTTCCTGTTGATTTGTTGATTAATTTGGGAAAGAGATATAACTCTTTGATATCTTTCTTTGATTGAGTTTGACTGTCTAGTTGATTCTCTCGGAATTATATTGGAGTTAGTCCATACAGATTTCCAAATGAGTTATTGGGTGTGGTTGTTATACCCCCATTTTTTCACCAGTTCCTCCTTATTCCACTTTCTTAAAATTTTCTTAAGTTCTTCCAACTTAAACCAAAGAGTAGAACTTGGTGTACCTGTGAAGGATATGTTGTTCCACCATTCTTTAGCTTTCTCAATAAAACCAGGAACTAAGAACCACGTAGTTTCGAACCTGAAAGGAGGGGGGCCCAAGATGCATCAATAGTATCGAGAAGTAGAGGCAGGTGATCAGAAATAGGTCTTGATAGTGCAGTTTGAGTAATCATGGGGAACTTTTTCTCAAAGTGTATGGTAATCAAAATCCTATCAAGCCTACAAAGAATAGGATTCTCTGCACCATTTTTCCAGGTAAATATGGCTCCTTTTAATGGATGATCAATCAACTCATGGTTGATTCTCTGCATAAATAGACTTGGTAAATCGATTCTACACCATTTTTCCAGGTAGATCTTTTATAAACTTAGTTGTTACCCGGTGGTTGTAAATTTCAAGTGCATCGGATGACAAATTTTTTTTTTCTTTCTTTTTTAACAGAACAAGGGAAAATTTTGATTAAAAAATTTGATTCACCAAAATAGCGACATCAAAAACTCAAAAGGTTATACGGATGAGTGCACAACTACATCTCAATTACATAGCAAATAGGACAAATTATAACCAGAGAAAGTGTTAGAACTAAAACCCAAATTAAACAACAAACATCTAACATCTGCAATCAATTGATTTGAATCCTTAGCTAAATTACTGTATAACCTAGAATTGTGTTCATTCCAGATACCACACCAGATAGCAAAAGGAAGTAGGCTCCATAACTTTCTAATCCTGTTTTGGGATTTCTATATGTTTTTGTCTCCCCATTCCCATAGATTATTCCTGACATCAGTAGAGAAAACCCAATTGATACCAAAACAATTTAGAAAGTAAGTTCATGCCTCATAAGTATAACTGCAATGCAGGAATAAGTGTTCATTCGACTCCACCATCCGTCCACATAGAAGACAATTAGGATCCCGAACCAAACCAACAACATACAACTTATCCAGGGTTGGAGCATCACTATAACAAAGAGTCCAAACTAAAAAGGAGATTTTCAAAGGCACTTTTGAATTCCATAGTTGTTGTCTGGAAAACCTAATAAGCGCTCTGTTTCAAGCGCCGAGTAAGCACTAGCCACTATAAATTTATCACCATATCTCCATCTTCTTGAATCTTCATTTTCTGTAGTTGTAGGCTCACCAATGAGCTGAAGTAAATTATCAATATCTTTTAACTCACTTTCATTCAAATGTTTAGAGAAATGCAAATTCCAAGCACCCTCCGGCGAAATCATGTCACTGACCATGGCATTTTTTCTCGTTGAAAAAAGAAATAAATCAGGGAAAGAAAGTTTGAAAGACTGCTCACCAGCCCACTCGTTATCCCGAAAATGAATACTCTCCCCATTTCCCGATTACAAATAACAGTACGTAGCCGAATTATTACAAAGAGTGACATCTATTCAGTATATTTCAGTGCAAATTAGTTAGGTACTAAAGTCAATAATTCATCTATTAAGGGAAATTCCTATGGAGTGAACAAATTTGAAGTTTGTTCATTTAGTAAAGTGAGGTTGGCTAACATTTTAATTCTTAATACCATGTTGTTTTCCACATTTTCGATGTGTGTTGATTGTTGAGTAATTTATTTATATGTACTTGTATGGTTCTTCTGCGAGGAATAATAATGTTTTCTCCACAACTCTTTGCTAAGTTAAGTTGAGGGATTCTTTCTCATTTGAATATTATTGTTAGAATATTTTTCCTCGTCTTTATATTATATTGTAGGCGGTTCTTCGCGGTTTAAATGTTGTGCATATATTATTTATATAGTAGGGAGGCTTTTTCCCTGTCACGATACTATATAATAAGGCAGTTTCTTTCCCATATCGATATTATGTATCTGAGGGTATTACTCATACAAATATTATGTTTGTCTGTTTAGCTATTGTTCTTTTAGTAAAGCGTATATTAGTGATTACTTGAAAGTTTTATGTTTTCTATGAGCACCTATTTGAGACGATGTTCTCATTCATTTTTAGTCATGTTTCAGTTATTAGAAGACACGGTGCTTGTGAAAATATTCCTTTTCGTATCTTAAAGCTTTGGCATGTTAGAAATGTTTTATGTTTGTATCTTTTGTGTGTATATATTAAAAAAGATTACACTATTATATTTATATCACTTGAGAGTTTTTCATTTATAAAATAGTCAGAGAACAAGGGTTTGTTTTAGAGTTACTTTATTTAATTAGGTATCTTAAATAGATGATCAAAAATTTGAAGCTTAACGTATAAGTTGTTATTATGTTGTTTAAGCAGGTGGTTTACTTGGAACATTATAGAAAAAAAAGGAGCAAATCAAGTATTTTCTTTTCTTTGGCAGTTCATCAATATTTCACTTATCTATTCTGTCATTGAGGGGCTAGTTGAGTACCCACGTTCAACTTAGTTAAATAAAAGTAGGTATCGACATCATGTACATGCTTATCCAACTGCACCAAAAAAGTTAGCAGATAATAAAAACAAGATTACGAGGACATTAAAGAAGATTTATCTTTGTTTTCTAGATTTAGTACATTTTTTTTTGTATCCTCTTTTCCATTTTTACTGTTATTTTTTTATTTTATCAGTAGAAATTGGGTTTTGTTATCCAAATATAAATAGAGAACATACAACCGTCAATTTTTATGCTTTGATAGCGTTTAGAAGGAGATTGATCCAATGTTATTCATGTTTTAATTGGTAGACTTGTATCAACATTCTTGTAGACTGTTTTCATATTCTATATAGTTAGATTGTTTTCATATTCTAACTAGTTTTAGTCAGCGAATAAAGACGTAAATCATGGTGCAAATTCCATAACAAAGTATGAGATTAACCTCACAAATGATGAGGAATGAGATATAGACTATCATTATTGGATTCAGTTGTGTATTCAAGAAGATCAACTATGTAATTGCTAATTTTCAATAAAAAAAGATACCAACAACTGTTTTAGTATAAGTATAGTTGTAAGTTCATCTATACATTTTTCACAAAAAATCATTGTTTCTTGTTTTGTTTTTGTTATTCATTTAGAAAATAGGTTGTTTTGTATTCTCTACGTGTACACAAATCTTATGTCAATCATCATTTGTCAATTGCATCACTGAGACACCTCACATCGTGTTCGGGTTCGGGAGGACGATTATTATCTCCTGGAATGATATTGGTACATTTATTGCTACCATCGATTTGGCGGGCAAATTGGTTAGTCCCAAAGAAATAAAATGGTATGCAGAAAAGAGATATCATTTCCTTCTCTCAAAAACACTAAGAAGGCTTTCCCAATGCAACACTTTTATACCTTCGTAGTTAGAAATAACGTGTAGGTTATGTCGTTTATCGATATATTAAAACAAAAACAAAAAATATTATAATTTTTTTTAACTCGTTCATTTTAATTTATGGTTTGTATTAATATGGTTGTTTGTTAGGTTGTGTTACTATTTATTCAATAACATGTTGAGACTCAAGGTGAAATACTTATTCGTCATGAAAGTCGGCTTTGGTATCCGGAAAAAACCTTGAAGTATGTATTTTAATCATATAAGCAATTACCAGTCGATCCTAAAACCATTTATATAGGAACATATAATGATGGTAGGGTAACTTGGAAAAATATGATAAAAAAATTCGAAGATCATGTCACATTTATTAATGAAGAGCCTTTCATAACTTTTTGTTTCCAAGGCCCAGAGCAAAGTCGGCAAACTTCATTTTTAGTGGCAGGAGACACATTATTCAATATGTGTAATAATAGGGCAGTTCATACACCAAAAATCTTGAAATTATGGCGTGGGCATGCAAAAATAACTCTGAACACATCGGGGACATCATAAGACGTGAGATCCCCCGCTTTTTTTTTTAAATATGAAAATACTTATAGAATTAAATTTACAAGAGAGTTGAGTTACAGACTTACGGTGCTTACTCATTTTGAGATTGCACTTTATCATTCAGTAACATATCAAAAAAAACAAATAAAAACAAACTAGGTGGATTTCCTGTTTGCTTTTACTATTTTTGCGGTTTCTACGGTAGTGTGGTGGCATCAAATTTATTTTCCTTGGTTTTTTTTCTAAACAATTGCACTTCTCAGTGGAAAAGGTATCGAACATTTGTACAATGAGAAAGCCAAGGACTTAATGACGGCCCAAGATAAATGGTCGAGAAAATAAACGAAAAATGGAAAAACATAATGCAAGAGAAGCATGTAAAAATTACACATATTAAAAGGGATCTTGAGAAGAAGGAACATATGAAGAGAGATCTCGAGTTGGAGGAGGATATACAAATACAAATGGATCTGGATAGGGATGGAGAGGACACTAAGAAGAAGCTTCTAGGTCTCTAGTCATGGAAAAAGAACACTACGAAGAAGCTTCTATATCTCTAGTCATGGAAAGAGAAGAGAAGCTTCTAGATCTGCTGCAGAGAAGGAATATGTGGAACGAAGAGGTCCATTTGATGAAGGAACTATTCTCTTTACTCAATATGGAGCTTCATCTGAAGCCGTTGATCAGAGAGACGAATCTTCCATCTCAGGTAATGATCACACCAAGGGTTTTGGAGTTTTCAGCAAAGAGATTCTTCTAAAGTTGGTGCTTCATCCGTTTAAAAGAAGGATGAGTGGAGAACATATGTTTGGTATTCAGTTCACTGCTATAGGTAACAAGAAATAATATGAGATACTTTCGATTTCTGTTTATTTACCTATGTTTTTTCTTGTGCTGTGTCAGTGACTAATACTTAGTTTTGAAAATTTTGAAGTTCATTTATCTTTTTGAACATCAGGAGAAATTAAAAAATTTCGATTTCTGTTTATTTACCTATGTTTTTCCTTGTGCCGTGTTAGTGACTAATACCTAGTTTTGAAAATTTTGAAGTTCATTTATCTTTTTGAATATCAGGAGAAAAAAAAAAGGAGGAATATCGAGACGCCGAGAGTAGAAAGGAAAAGAAACTTACTGTATGATCGATCCTAACAAATGAAACATTTGTTCACATATATTTGTGAGAATAAAAAAATCAAACTTTCTAGTCACATAATTGTAGAAGTATATATGTGACGTGGTTATATTTTTTGGCTGACTATAACTATATTTTATTGGCCCTTGATAGATATTGATTAGTAAGATGACATTAATATTAGTACCACAATAAGTATTTTCAAAAAAAAAAAACACGATACTTCAAAGTATACTAATAAAATTTTAATGTATTTATTATATTCAATTGCATAGGCACGTCAGTGATTCGATTCCATTCCTTTTCTTAACAAATGTAATGTGATCGAATATCTTGATGAATTTGTAGTTCGTTCTCGTTTTTCACACGAAGTCGTGCCAACAATGATTTTGGGACTCGAAAAATTTAAACATTTTTTTTTGAGGTGGCATAAGTTACAATTTTATTAAGAAAAAAGTTGACAAAGAGCTTAAACTCCCATTGCAATAGTATTACATCGTATCCTAATATTTATAATATTTTCAACAATGTTAATTCTCTTTTTTTATACGAAATTGAGCTACGCCAATGAGTCTACGACTACGATGAACCACACATGTATCTAGTATATACTTTTGTTAGAGCACTGTTCGGTCGAACTCGCAAGCGTTGCTATCTCAAGCTTGTTTGTCAAGTTTAGTTGATCAAAACTGTATACTTGATTTCTAGTCTACTTATAACTATGTCTCGGATTAGGATACAAGTGTGTAGTTGAGCATGAGACTTCACGACATTCACCAATTGAAGAAGAAGATCTACTGAAGAGCTTGGAGGAACTTCATCAACAAAAGGTATGTGGAGACTAAAACTTATCTATCACTTAGAAGTTTATTCTATTTTATCTTCTAAAGAGACTAAGTCTTATATTTATATAGACTTTGCATTATACACATTGAAATTTCGAGCCGAGTTTATGTCGTTTATATATTTCTCGAAATACATGTTGGAATCTTTTTAGATTTATCTAAATTTCATCATCTACTTGACGAGTTTGGTTGTAGACAATTTATTTGTCGGAAACCAAATATTAAGTCAATATGATCATGTGAAAATTACCTTGAACATCTTGCATGATTTGTGTGAGACAATCATTTGATGTTAACTTGGGATGTTTTGTATTGATCGATCAATCACTTGAAAATTACTTGAAGCTAGTGGTATGTGTAATTACCATTATTGTCTTATAAGGATTTTTCAGTGATTAAATGAGAGTTTTAGAACTACTACCAATGAATGGATATAACACAATATGCATACCTTGTATGCGAAATGTGAATACTAGTTCAAGTACGGAACTCTTGTTTGCGAACGAGTATAACTGTCAAAGGTCCGGAACTGTGGTTTGCGAACAGTGTTTGCGAACGTCTAAGACTAGGTAGGCCCGGAACTGTGGTTCGCGTACTCTGTTTACGAACACAGTAGTCAGGTTCTAAAATCGATAAGTCTGAAAATTCATACTCATGAACTCAGGTTCATTTGCCAACTCTGTTTGGGAATTAATGTCATTGGAACTTTAATGAAATAAGGTATGTGAACTTGTTTTTTAAATCGTGGCATTATGTTCATGAATTGGTTCTTGTATAAGTACTTTGTACAACTACAAACCAAGCCGAATATGTTTCAAATTGTTCATGGATATTTCTATGAGATAGTGAACATTTGAACAACTCTCTTAAAGCACGTTTAGATTCATTTGATTATCTATCATGATTGATTGATCATCATATTTGATCTAAAAATATTAGATGAATATGGCTAAACTATAAGTGTTCATATGGCTAACTTCGGTTAACTGTTATTGAGCCAACAATTATACACGTTTACGTATGGTTCATCCATATCTAAATATAAGTATATTTCATTTGTGTGTATCAAGATAATACCATCTAACAGTGGAGATTGATTGCTTATTTTCTAAGCAGACTTAGCTTGAATTTTAAATCGGTAGTTCATCTAACGGTGCATATCAATTGCTTTGTTACTAAGCTATCTTAGCTTTGATTGTAAGCAACCCTGACATGAAAGAATATATAAGGGATAACTATAGCATCTTGGAAACCTAATCCCGACACTCTCATATGTCCTAATTGCAAACTAGAGTCGATTCTCCATTAACTTAGGGTTTTCCAAAACCATTATTAGGTTAACGACTTGAAGACTTCATTTGGGATTCATGGAGTGATGAGTGCTAAAAAGTGCATATTTCTATATATTTTTCTTGGCAATTAACTCATCTTTTGTGTTCTAATTCTCCATTTTAACCCATATTCTGTATTTTCATTGTTTTCAAGAATAAATACTTTTCTTAATTAATTTTGCATTTTTATGTACTAAATAAAGCCTGGTTAACCCACGGAGTGAAAAGAGCAAAGAAACGACAAAGACTCCCGCAGAAAGGCAGCGAAGAATGATGTTTGCAAGAGCCGGACCAACTAGAAGTGGGCTTGGAAGGAAGAATTTGTTCTTAAAGAAGAAGCGGGCTCAGAATTGTCTAAGCCCAAACTCTAACCTAAGTCCAAGACCAAGCCCAAAGCCTGCCTAAGCTCGTAGCCGTCAGATTGGATCCACAGATGCATCCAACGGTCGCTTCATCACAGTGCATCAAACTCTGAAGCTCCTGTCAAACATCATAGCACCTAACTCTCATCTGGAACGTCAGAATTGTTGTATCTAGAATCCAACGGTCGCTCAAGATCTGCCTCCGTCTCGCCGTTAGATCGATCCATCATCTTCGCATCCAACGTCTCATCCTTGCTGCGTATCAACATTTGCTACACCCGCTCAACACCCGAGTACCAAACACCTATACCCCGTACCAAAAAACCCCTTCTCATATTCTCCATCGAACCCATCTTCTTCTCCGTCTGCAACTCCACTGCCTCTTCTCAACCACCACCACAACCACCATCTCTTCGTCGCCAACCACCACCAAAAGCCATCATGGTTATCACCTACTAATGCCTACCTATTTCCCCCTTCTTTCTAGCCAGCTATCATACCAATTTCTCTCCTAGGGTTTCAGAGACAGGAAAGAAGAGAAATTGATAAAATAGCTCGAGCTATAGGAGCAGTTGGAACATGAGATGGAGAAGGAAGAGCAGAGGAAGGATAGGTCGAAGACATGGGAACGAATCATCCCATCAAATTAGGTAAATCAATAACCCTAATTTCTGCTGTTTTGGGGGATTTGGGGAAAACTTGTGTAGAACCCTAATTGAAGCTTGTAACTATAAATATGATGTGTGGGTGTGTGTTAGAAGGCATGCCTGGAATAGCCAGTGCTTCACCCAAGAGGACTGGAATAGCCAGTGCCTCAAGGGTTAGTTTTTATTTTAAATGATGTTGTAAACTTCAATTGTTTTTATCCATGCTCTGATCTTGTTGTGCTTGAATTGTCTAGGATTGAACATCCTTTTAGGTTGTTAAAACACTAAGCAAGCTTCTCTGCGAGTAGTTGCAGTGTGAGATCCCAAATTACTACAAGGTTTAGAATTATCTTAGTGCCTTTAGCTTCCTTTCTAGACCAACCCTTAGATGAACAGCCGGCTTTGAACCGCAACTGTCATCTAGTTATTCAGAAAGCCTAGAAGCTGACTGATAACTAACAAGGGACAAGAACATAGCTGGAGGACCTTCCTTTGTTTCTTTATCACTGCCCTTGGCTAACAGCCTTGGTTTGTTTATCTTTGTTTCAATGCTTCTTATTCACTGCCACTGAATTTCACTTTTTTTGTTCTCTGTCACTGTTACCTCATTGTTTTAGTTACTGCCTTGTTAATTTAGATAACTAGCTTAAAAACTTCAACTATACACCCTAGTCTCTGTGGTTCGACCCTGCCTTGCACACTCACTACAACAGACCCTGTACACTTGCAGGTATCATTTCTGTGACTCTTTTAGAGAGCCACCATGGAGCCAGATCCAATTATTTTCTCTGTGGTTGTGTATTCTGATCTTACCTTTTCTATCGTATTGACTTTAATTTTCTCTAAGATTTTCTCAAGATTTATCTCTGATAGGTAAGATATAAAAAGTAATCACAACAGTTCTTCGTCTCAGACTCTTGTGATTCCGCAATAACTTCTTCTGTTAATCAGTTAGGTTATTGTGAGGTGACTAATATGTCTAGGGTGCTCTTCGGGAGTATAAGACTGGATTATTAGTTGAGTTTCATGTACACCTTGATCTTTATCTTAAGACGGAAACAACAACCAGAATAGACTTATCTGTAAGAGACGGGTTTTATCTTATTAATAGTTGATTTTATATCCTTTGATACTCATGTTTATATTCGTTACGTAGGTGTTTTAAGATGTTTTTCAATGATATAAATTTACAAATATCTGGTATAGTTTGAGAAGTAAATCAATTCTAAATTGTACTACTAGGTCAATTAATAGTGGGACGGAGGGAGTATTACCATTAATGAAATTTCTTATTTTCACATTAAAATAAAATTATTTTTAGGACTTAAATTAAAACAATTACGATCATGTCTATTCAAACTTGGGTCAACCCGGGAAACCCGTGGAACATAATTTGCACATACTTGGGTAGCACCTCCATGGGTTTCCACGGGTTTGATGGGAAATACGGGCAAATGAATTCTAGCTCGGGTCTGACTCAGCCAAGCCTTCTAACCTGACCAACCAACCCAAGTCCAACCCCTACTTATGAGACCTGCACTCAGCCCAACCCATCAAGCATATTCTCTTACCATTTTCAGGTGTACCGTGGTTAGCTTTGATACCATTTGAAATGACTCGATCCTCCACTGATATTGTTATAACTTAGGCACTACAACGAGCACCACCAGGATAAAAAACAACTACCCAGGAGGCCGCTGATTCCTGGATTGCTCCCGCCTTTACAAGCTTAGTTGCATAATCTTTTCCAACTCTAAAGCTAACCACTGCCTAATATTGGGTCAATCCTCTCTACATTCGGTTAATGGCATTTCCAAATCCAGTTTTGTAAAGATCACGCGAAATTAATAACTTTTTTTTAAGTTGAATATATTTGTATTTGTTCTTATCACACAAGGATCGGTCTCACAGCTTCCTCTGGCTCGATTGGCTTGCATAATCGGAACAACATATAAGGCTATTTGTTTATTGATTGTATGGAGTCACTTGACAACCATGTACGACTACGTCTTTTGAGGTTTAATGTTTCGTCATAATTTTTTGTGTGAATTTTCTCCCAAAAGCCGAGTCTTTGTTGTTGAGCACTATTCATAGAATCTTGTGTAAAATGTACATAATTTCTGTAATTTCTGCAAATCGATTTATGTTATTCTATAAGAATTTTCGAACCACGAGGTTTGTTGTTATTTTGAGAAGGTTCAGAACCATAACCAGAATCCATAATATAGGAAATTAGTGAGATTAGAATAAATTTACGTGAGTTCAGTGGCGGAACTAGAAAATAAATGTGGGGTGGCTTGAAAACTAATTGGCTAGTACTTTGGGCTAGCTTAAGCCTATTTTCTAGACTTGAATTTTTAACCAAACTTAAAAAATCCTTGTAAAATCTAAGTTTCTCTGGACTTTAGGCAAATCTAAGCCATCCAAAGTCTATACATAGTTTCGTCCTTGCATAAGTTTGAGGTATAGAGTAAATGTAAATTGAAATGAGCCATGTCAAACAACAAAGACTGTGCCGCCTGGTGGCAACGCGTATGCCTCTTGGTAGAGACTTTTCCGCGATTAATAAATGCTTAAAAAAATTTTGTTTGTAGGTGATTTTGCCAATCGCGCGAGTCCATATTGACTCAATCCGCTAATTTTCCAAGTCTATAAGACTTGCCCTAATTTGATAGAGTTTTCTATTAGTGGTCCCACAACCACTGCAATTGCCAATTTCTCCCAAGCGGAAAAGAAATCTCATAAAACCAGAACATCCCAATTCATTGCTTTCATCACACACACATTTTGGCCAGGCCTTCTAAATTGTTCTTTTTTTTAATACTAGGAATTACTGGTTAATCCAGTTTTAGGAGACCCGTTTAGTGATTAATCCAGTCCTAAAACAAATTTAATCGCTGGTCCAAAAACATGTTTTTGGACCAGATTTTTTACTCGCTCGTCCAGTACACGTGCGGAAGTTATAAAGTGTATTTTTTTAATTGGCCAAAACACCCTTTTAAGTCGGATCTAATTCTGTTTTATCAGTTCGTTCGTTCATCACAAATTAGAGAGCTTTGGCAATGACGATTGGTGGAAAAAACCCGAAGAATTCCAACTCTCGATTCAAACTAAAACCAGAAGAGGAAATAATGGTGAATCGTCATTTTTCAGCTTCAACGAATTTCGATTCAAGTTCGAACGATTGGATGGGTAAGTTGATTTAATTTATGTTTCTTTCTTTAGTGTCTTCATCTGATGGTTTTTTTTAGGGTTCGTTTGGGTATCATCCTAATATAAGATCCAAATCTCCTGATTCCACATAAATAACAACCTTTGTTTCCTGAAACTCAACCTCCATTTTTCAGGTTAGGGCTTATTTTGGTTTTTTTGGTTGGTTTGTTTCCTAATTTATCATGATTGGGTAGAGTTTATTTTTCTGTACTTTTTTTTTGGAATCTTAGAATCTGATACTTGAACCCACTTGTGATCTTAAAATTGGTCATTTTCAAATTGATAATTTTCATTTGTAGAAACTTGTTAGTATGATTTGGAATTGGTTCTAGTTAGGAGTTATTATTGATTCGTTGAAATTGCGGATAATTAGAATGAGCTTTTAGGGCTAAAGAATTTAAGATTTACTAGTAATTTGGCACTGTTTTATGGATGAAATACTTTGTTTCATATGCTTAGTGTTCATGCTGTGTGGATGCTTAAATTGATTGATATAATGTTTCTGCCATCACATTATGGTTCTTTCATCCCGAAAGATTATACATTTGATCAAACATTTCCCTGCTTATGTCGTTTACCGAAGATTGTATGTTAAATACCTAACAATCTCTATCACCAGTACATGGACCTCTTTAGTTTTTATCGAATGTTAATTACATAATTTTAGAGAATGTTCCATCCATCCTTCAGGTTTTGGAATAAGTGTTGATTTACTCCAATTAAAATATTTTGGATTGGTGTTACGTAAGCAGTAGTACCACTCTTGTGGAACAAGGGATTGGTGGAAGTGTCGTAAGTAGTAGTACCACTCTTGTGGAAAAATAAGAATATGGATGGTTATGATGTATGTAAAAAACATCCATCTTCTTGTAAGCCCATAACAACATCCATCATCAATGGTGTTGGGTGTCTAAAATCTTATTAGGAAACAACATTTTATTAGGAATCACTTGATATCTAAAATTTTGTACCAATGGTGCTGGGTGTCAAATTCATATCAGCATACATTTTATTTATTAGGGATGTGTTTCCCGTAATTTCTTGAGGTTGTGTGCCTTTCATAGAAAATTAACGACATATTCTTGTGTAATCGCCGACTGGATTATGCGAAAACACGGTCGTTTTCACTTGGTACATATCAATATATACTGTGTTGTCGTTGGATACATATCAATACGTACTGTTTTTTCTGTCGGTACATATCAAATATGTACTGTTGTAAATTCTTGTTATCTTCAGTACATGTGTATGTGTACTGTTTTTTCATCTATGTAGAAATTTATTGGTTTCTTATTTTCTATTTTGACAAATTTACATGTAAATCTTTAGCACACAGAGTGTGTCAACACATTCAATTGTTGTTTTGTGTATTTGAAGCATATTTGTAGAAATATTCATCTCTGTCTCATGCTTGCAGCTTTTAGTGTTAAGGAAAATCAGTTTGGTTGAGTTTTATCCTTCATAATTCTTGAACAGTGATGGGTAACTCATAAATCTTATGGTAATGCAGTAGCGCACTCAAGCATATGTACCAAGTCAGAATGAACTTTGTGTACATCCATTCCAATTACGTGAAAACTGTCCACCGTAAGTCAGTTATTTGAACCTTTTGTTTATATTTAACGTATTAGTACTATGTTTACAAGAGCTTCCTGTCAAATCTCTTACATAAATGGATGCGCTCAGTGGTGCAAGCTTGCTAGACTAATTGTAGTCACTCAGCGGTGAAAGCTTGCTAGACTAATTGTAGTCACTAGGAGTAGGTGAGAGGCATAATAAAGCACTGAGCGAAGTTCCTTTTTTTCCACTATCCAACAGTACATATGTGATATACTGAAAGTAATGTTTGTTGTGCATATCCATTATTGTCTAAGATCCCTAAGTTTATAAATCTATTATGTTGTTTTTGTTTTTTCAATTGAGTACATATTTTGATGTATCAGAATGGAAATGAACTATGCTTTTATTGGACTGCAGGGAAATGACTAACAAATATGCAGAAGAAGGTGCGAGCATGGAGATAAAGGCACTATCTTTGTAAGGTTTTGGAACTACATCTCCATATTGTATAGAGTACATATCATGTTCTGAAAATTCAGTACATATTTTGTTTTCCTCGGCACGTATGTATCTGTACTCTGATAACTAGTAGGTTTTAACTAAGTACATATCGGTATGTACTAGGTTTTTACTTAGTACATATCAATAGGTTTTAACTAAAAAATTTAAATGCACTAAGGTTTTAGTACACATTGGTATGTAGTATGTACTATAGGATCATACATTGGATTCTGAGCATATAAATATGGTTAGCTTCTTTAATATATATGTTACACGCAGTGGATTTCACTCAATATGTATGAATATGTACTAGATTTTTGCTCAATGCCTCCGATCTAACAAAAGAAGAAATGGTCCCAAGATGTTCATTATTCATTATTGTGTGCCATTTTTTTTGCAGATGCTGTTGAGGCAAATTTTAAAGAGGGGACATCATCCCATTAGATTGCATAAAAGATAAGGATCTTGTGGATGGAGCTGACAAAGATTCCAATGATCATGATGGAAATACAACTTGCTTTGCTACCGGTACAACAAGTGATCTCAAAGATGACCCATTCAATAATTCTTATATTCTTATGTTACATGTGTATATGTACTGTGATATCTACTAGGTTTTAACTAAGTACATATCATTATGTACTGGGTTTTTACTTAGTATATATCAATATGTACTAGGCTTTCCATTCTTATTTTCTTCAGTACATGTGTATATATACTGCAATATTCTATTTTCATTCTTGTGGTTTCTCTCTACCAATAAATATGCCTACAAAATATCTAAATCCCCTTGATTGTGGTTTTAACTTTTCTTATTAATTTTTGCTGACAGGTTCATGAGAAGTATGTTATCAGGGTTACTCACTATCCACACAGAAACATGGTTACCGCACACAGAACCTTGGTTTCCTTAGGGTTACTCACCATTTGCCTTGGTCTATTTAGACGGGGGTCGAGGGGGCAGCGCCACCTCGTAAACAATGACAAATTGTTTATGGGAAAAAAATTTGTTTGTATTTGAGTTTTATTACAAGTTCCTTTCATTTTTATATTTCCCAAAATTAATCTTCATCAGGTTAAGTATTTTGTTGATGACATATCACACACAGGGTAATGTGAAGAGCATAAGGCTTGTCATCTGGCTCATCTGGCGTAATACTTACCTGACGTGTGTCATCAGCTGGAAAAACAGGTTCTACGTGCCAGTGAATTGCCGCAACCACATTTGTCTTTGGCAGAGATAACTCCTGAATAGGGTAAACCAGATTATCACACTCAAAAATAATAAGAAGGCTCATCTGGCGGAATTTCATGCTATGCATTATATATTTCTTAACAGAATAGACTTGAGCATGTTGTACTTGTTGTGTTTCCAGGGAGGATGTATTTTGTTAGTCGGCTCATCAGTTTTATTTCTTTTTTTCCAATAAGTGTAAAAATACACGTAACTTCTGAGTAAGAGTTGTTTTAAAACTATATTTTTTCCAGGGTCTGGTTAAGGCTTTCATATCAGGGATAATTTTACGCCTTTTTCTCCCTTCCATGGTGCAAATTGTCTGCATTATCTTTTGTTTTATTAATGAAAAACTGCTTATCATTGTTAACAACACATAATTTATAGTATTACTGCCCTTTTGCTCTAAAAAAATTCTGAATATAAGTTCCAATTTTCTTATTGTACATCATCTTTCACAGTACATGCAAATATGTACTGCCCGTATTCAAGGCTTCTTACTCTTTTTCCAATTTTCATACTGACAATATAGAACATCAATATAACTCTACATATAATAGTTAAGAGAAAAAAACCAAAAAAAAGAAAAGAAAAATACAAATAATGCAACATAATCCATCATTTACATTATAAGATTTCAAATTTCCATACTAATATGTACTGCCAACTAAAACCTAACCCAATTACGTCGTACATACCAATACATATGAATATCCACTGTCAGTAATGTTGGCCTACTTTAAAGTCTTCATGTCTTGGATTTAAATTTATTTTTCTGATGACAAAAACAGTTCCGTTTGCATTGTACACACACCATAGTATTTGATGGCTCTGCATAACAGTGCTTGATGAATGGTCATTGCTCCTTCCTGCGGTGAGTTTGCATATTCCCTTAAGTTGGAAATTCCCAACGCCTAGTAAAAAAGTCAATATATGAAGAAACAAACTCATCATCTGCGGGGTCAATAGGTCTTGGAAGATAAACTGTGAGTACCTACAACATCTCAGATACGACATGTTCCACCACTTGATGACCTGTGCGAAAAAGAGAAACATCAACATATAAATTACAAAGCAACTTAGTATCAAACAAACAGTAATAATAGTACACATCAACAAGTACATATCAACAAATTGATAAGTTTATATCAATATCTAGTATCTACTGCTTCCACCCATTACATATCATTATCTAGTGTAGGATCAACGAGTACATAGTGATATGTTCATGTACCTAATACTAAGGTAATCCAGTATCTCAATACAATGATATGTTCCAGTACATATTTTTGCAAGGTAGTATAAGTTGATATGTACCTAATACTAATGTAATCCAGGTATTCAACAGTACATGTTGATACGTACTACTGGTGGATTCTACTTGTATTTAAGCATAAAATACATATTGATATGTATTGCATCAACAAGTCCTTTTTTTCCTAAGTACATGTTGATATATACTCTAGGATCATGTCAGGCATAAACTACTGTACATATCGACATGTACATCACTAACGAATAAATTTTACCTAACGTACATATCGATATGTACTGTAGGATATATTCAAGAAGAACCATGCTAGGAGTTTATATGTACTGCATCAACTAATCACTCTTTCCTTAAGTACATATTTATAAAAAAAAAATACTCACCAAATCGAACTCCTAGCAATAGTTTTAACTTCTTCCATGAATCCTTGAAGATGCACAAACATTCTTGCATTCAGTATTTGTGATTGAACTATGATTAATAGCAAAGTGAAGATTTAGTACAACATACATTCTGAAAACTGGCCACTGGAAGGAGAGAATCGTGTGATTGAACTATGGTCATTGATCCTATGCTGATTAATGACCTTTAGGCTTAACCAAGAATGTGAAAATTTGGTTTCATTTTAGGTACAGAACAGAGAATTTTTTTCTCAAAGCTCTGAGAAAGCAAACTCATTTTCTTATAAATGGAGACTTACATACCTTGCAATTCAGGTAATGATGACCTGTTCAGAAGATCTGAGGACCATCCATGTACACTAGCTGAACGCACCAGCTCCATATGGTCCTGATACGATTCTCCCCCAGTAACACAACCCCCAACACCACCAAAATGACTTCTATCAGGCAAACCATCAGTAGCCATGGCTCCAGACGAAAATGGAGAACCAGATATCCAACAGAACATATCAAAATGTACCTACTAGATATCCAACAGAACATATTGGATACATATCGATATTTTGAACATCAGTATAACTAACAGTACATATCAACACGAACATCAGTATGATTGACAATAAATATCGATATGTACTATTGAATATAACTATCAGTACATATCCTAGTAAGTACTTTCAACAGTACATATTGATATGTACAATCGAATCGTACACAAGACACAACTCATATCAATATGTGTCGAAGGATATTAATATGTACAGTTTGATTTAATGGTTCTACTAAAAATCAAAAATCATACAGTACACATGTTGGATTGCATTACCTTGTTTTAGCAGAAACACCAGGTTTCTTTGATTTCGCCTTCTTAAAAGATTCGTTGTTCTTCCTTGATTTGGTTTCACAAGTAGATTTCTTCTTCTGATTCTTTGACCCTGGTTGAGAATCAGGAGTACTTGTTTCTTTCAATCTTTTTTAACCATTTACTTCGAGAATTTCAGATCACAATACTTCGAGAATTTCAGTAGGAAATCAGTTTAGTTTTGATTTCTTTTGTGATATGGTGCTTGTAGATCAAACAATTATTGATATATATTATATCCATTTTCAATTTGCAGGTTTCGCAGCAGGTGGCTTTTGTTCTTCGGTGCCCTAGAAATTTTCTCAATTTAGATTTTGTTTTTCGATTTGACCTAGGTTTTGATTTAGTTTTTCGATCAGATTTGGTGGATTTTGTTTTCTCTGAAGAAGATTGAAAAACTAAAAAAGAAGAGAAGATTGAAAAAGTGCAGGAGAAGCAAAATGAAAACTGAAAATAGTTAGGGTTCTTGTTTGTCGATGAAAACAAGAAGAAAACTGAACTGACGCGTGGTTTCTTTTCTGCGTTTTTCTGCCTGTGACTCTAACACGCGTGTTGTTAAGAGCTTAGTAATTTTAGCTTTTTCAAATGTTTTTTGGACCAGCTATTAAATGTATTCCCCCGCTAGACTACAGATTAACCCGAATCGGGTTTTTTGGACTAAACAAGAAATTTCTCTTTTGAATAAGATCCTGAAAAACGGTCTTAAATACCGAATACCCGAAAAACTACAATTGCTTGTATCCCGTTCCCATACGAATCGGGTCTCATTACATATACAGCTCAAAATTCCACAGTTTTTGTTTAAGAAAGGAAAAAGAAAAAGAAAAAAAACTTCTCTATAATTTTCTGGAGAAGGGAGTGGATGACAAATTCAGAAAAAGATACAATTTTGTGTCGCTAGAGTGATATACAACGACCTGGGTCATTCTCAATTGCTGTATTTCATCGATTCACGGTTAGAATTACTCTGTAGATTCAAGCCGCTAGTTTCGTATTATTCAATCGGGTTATTTTTCATAGTGGGGTTTTGATAACGATTCGTCAAGTCATTAGAGTCTTGAATTCCGATAACAAATTGGATTTGATAAGACAAAAGATAACAGAAAGAAGATTCCTGGTTGGTTACAGGTAAGTTTATTAATTCATTGGTTAAATTTCATTAAAATTTTGTTTTTGATTGGAGAGTAAATCACTTACCACTATTACAGGCTCATAGAGAGATTTGGAGGTTTGTATGACGTGTGAAGGTTAATCTGATTTTTAATTTGGGGGTGGCAAAGGATAAATCTTTCTGGGTTTACTTTCTGTAAAATTGAACCCCAAACAAAAGGATATTCTTTTAGTTTTTATTGGATATATTAGTAGTTCGTTGTTTGGTATTGGTGGGTGAATTTTACAGCTCCTTTCTGTGATTTTTTGTGTTTATATTCATGTGAACCTGGATTTAGATATCATTTTAATTGTCATTTATTTCTAAAGATCAAATTTGTGAATTTGACTTTTCACTTTTCTTCTGTGTAACTTCTTATCCTTTTCATTTTCTATTTCCTCTATCTTTTATATCTCAATTTCTTCTTTAAGTTTTCTCCTGAAAAACAAGTCTTCTTCTTCTTCTTCTTCCTCTCCTTGTTTGAACTTGGATTATTTCTTTGCCTTCATTACTGACTTGTTCTTATCTTTGTCTGAGCTGGGTCTTGCAGAGAATAGTGTTTTATATACCTTTGTCTGTTGAATTTGGTAAGGGTTAGTTTCATCAGCTCAGCTTTAGGTGTTTCTTGTTATCAATTTGTTGTTGTTTATTTTAGATGTTTTCAGTTGTTCTATAATTTTGTAGTTTTGTGCTGTTTTTACAGGTATCTTCAACCAATCTGATTCCAGCTTGTATTTGATGTGCGAGGATCTCACTGAAGAAGAACAACAAGAGGATTGTTGGTTTTCGTAAGGTGATGATGGAGAGTTCTTATGAGACGATGAATGGTAATGAAGTGGCTGATTCCGGCCATAAAGTCATTAGGAATTCTCAGTATCCATCTCCTCGGAGCAAAGCTTCATCGCCTTGGTTTGAAATGAGAGTATTCTATGTGAGGATTAGCAATTGCGAGGTTGATAGTTCAACTCCGGAATATCTCACACTTAATCATATCCCGCTCGCTCATGATACCTTACTTGAAGTCAATGGTGGGAGGAGTAGTATGTTTTCCGATGGAGTTACTTCGCAACTTAGAAGGGATCGGGTTGACAAGAAATCGGAAGAAGCTACGTTTGTGAGCACAGATAGTATAAGAATGACAGGGAGTGTGAAATTTGAAGTTTTTGATATAGAAGATCTTGTGCTCTCTGGGGTCCTGGAATTGTCTAATTGTAATGGTTTTGTTGCCGAATCGAAAAACCATAGCAAGCAGTGGAACATGAATTGTCAGTCGGAAATAACATCTGCTTCGGCCTTTTTTAAAGGGAAACAATCTGAGTCTCACTCGCCAACAGTTGAAGTTTATGTAGCTGGTTGTTTCTCAGGCACTCCAATCATTTTGACTAAAACTCTACATATAAATTTCCGGAGGAAGCACACAAGGAAAGGGATGTTAGATTCAATACCAGAATACGAAACGACGGAATCAAAGAAAGATGTAGATTCTGAACTTCCGTTGCAGGTACTTTACTTTTCTAATAACAAAACTAGTGCAATTTGTCCATGTTTTACTACAATTTTCATATCGAATTGCAATTTGTCGATGTTTATATTGTGGTTATAACAGTTGCTTACTAGTTTTGTTGCATTAATAGTTACTAAGTTCCATATGTAGTTAATAGGTCTTCAATGTTTCCTGGCACTAGACATGTTTTTCTTGTTACAGAAAAACCCATTTCCTGTGTCAAGATAGATTAATTGCTTGGATTCTGGCACATTAAAAATCTTATCTTAGATTGGTCAGGATAGTATGGGTACTGGGCACAAATTTCTAAATGTAGGGAATATAACAATAATGCCCTTTTCTTTCTGTAATATATTGTCTTTTGCATTGTCTTATGTTTTACCAGAATCTGACATGAATCTCTTTCTTGCTCTTTTCTTTCAGAAGTCCTTTTCCTTTTCAGCTTTTACAACCACCTTATCAGACCTTGTTTACCTCTTTATGTTTTGCATGTTTTCCATTGTGATCAATCATCACCTTCCAACGACAACTACATGATTGAATCTCAGTATTTATAAATGCACACATGTTTCTGTATGAATCAAGCTTTTGGTATCAGTTAAAAGAAAGTGTGTCAAAAATGGTTGGATCATCTTGAGAATTGTGTATCATGCCTGGTTTAGATGCATATCGTCAATCTAATTGCTCTCTGTTGAGTGACTAATCAGTTAAACACTGAAGCACTAATGCACATGCTACTCCTCTTGAAACATCAAAACTTTAATCTTATTGATTTAACTGTGTAACTTTCATTTGCGACATGGCTAAAGACTATTATTAACTGCGTGGTGGTTTCCCTGTCAAGTAGTTTAACTGTTTAGAATACTTGCCTCCATATCCTTGGGAGTTTGCTGTGCAGAATCACCTTTTCTTCTACATACCTCCCTTTACAACTGTTAATGAGCTAAGTTCTGTTCTTAGGAAGTTACCTCTTATTTGTCGACATATACTTCAATCATTTGCATAACATGGAAGCACAAGAACTCGACCCATTCTCTCGAATTATGATGCATTGTACTTGTAGTTCCCGGTAGATATTTTTTTTCTTGTTCCAGTAGAGTTCTTTCCAATTCAGCATTGTTGTATCTCTTCTGTTTCTGGACACATTTGTTTGATGCTGAGTTATTGTTTGGGAGATTCATGAAACATGTTCCTGGATTCAGTTTGCATGTGACATCATAATACACTCGTAATATATATGTGGTCATTATACTTCAAAACAAAATAAAATATGTGCATTGAGGGGAAAGCATCATGACATATTCTATATCTTGGACTTTTTCTGCAGATATCAGGATACCGGGACTACAAACCAGATAATGAAGAAGATTATAACAGCTTGTACATGAGGGAAGAATATATAGAAGGGGAGGATGGAGAATTATCATGGTTCAATGCCGGGGTGAGAGTAGGAGTCGGGATTGGGCTTGGCGTTTGCCTTGGAATCGGGATTGGAGTAGGTTTGCTGGTCCGCACATACCAAACAACTACAAGAACTTTCAAAAGGCGACTGATATAGTATGTATGGTTCACCTTAATGCTAGACAATTGATCACCAAGAATCCAAAAGAAAAAAGATAAAAAGTTTTCAAAAACCGGTTAGGTTTTAGCAGTGTTCCTGAGGTGTTATCTCAGTGTCGCGGAGTGTTTACTCAAATATAAGAATTTCTTGTAGCTGACTGGATTCATATTGTTGTTGTTTGTTTACCTTGAAAACTGATAACAATGATTTGTTAAAGAATTTGCAAACCTAGTCCTAGGTAGTTTGGCGTTGCGACTCTTGATTGTAAGCTTGTAAGACTATTTTTGTTTGTTCATACATATAGAGTGCAGAGTATCAATGGTGTGCATATTAGAAATGAGACTCAAGTCAAGTTATTCCTCCCTTTTTTTTCAATTTTCCAGAAACAACCACACTGCAACTTAAGTGTGTGCCAGTGTGTGAGAGAGATCAGAGATGGAAGAAATGCATTTCACTTTTATCATACGTAGAGATGATTAAGTTTTTTATTTTTATCATAAATGGAGTATGGAGGCATCTGTGAACTACACGGTAAAAAATGATAGCCCCACAATGAGTTCAGAGGCATCCTAAGAAAATTCCTTGAGCTTACTACAACAGGTAACCAATAGTTTTGGCAAGTACAGTCGCTAGCAGCTTTTCTAACTATACCGCTCGAAGGTGTTTGGGACTCAGCTGGCGGGTGGTGCAAGGGCCAACGGCTCTGGAACTACCTCTGCTCCTCCTGAATATCCCTTACTTACAACAGTGAGCTTATTATTATCAGATCCACTCCAAAAGGTTGCAGATTTTACATCATCCTCGGCCATCATTCTTGAAAACTCTTCGTGGTCATACTGCATATTAGCCTTTCCACCTAATTCGATAGGAAGGTTGTCCATATCAAAGTATGACTTCATCAGCTCCACGCTATCTTTTTTATTTGGGTATACAAATTTTACCTTCTGGATAGTTTTTGGATCCAGAAAGTACTTAACAATCTGTAGAGGAACAGAAGAAGAGGCATCAGATCAGTGGATAGTGCTAGATCACGTTACCAAAATGATTTCTAAATTCATTACTCAAAAAAAAAAAAAAAAGACAGAACGATAATCAAAACCGAGGGAGTCCAGAATGCAAACCTTCCAAAATGCTTCAAAAATCCTTGGGGGATTGTAGAGAAACGCAACCGAGAGCCTCTCGGGGTAGTGATTCTGTAAAACATTGGCAGATTCCCGTGCAGTTCTGATAGGGACATTGGTGTTCAATGACCATCCAGTGAAATCTATCAACCAAGACATCTGCTCTTGACCTTCAGGAAGGTTAAGGATCGCATTCTCGATAAGATATACTAAATGGCGTATCTGAGTTTCAGCTACAGCTGTATTCTGAACAAGAAGCATAAATTAACATTAAAAAAGGATAAGTTTAGAGAATAGATGAATGTCAAAAAAAAGGAGATAACCCAAGTACAGACCTGCATTCCTGGTCGTAATATGAGAACTGTCCTCCCACATCGATCGTGAAAGTTGGCTCTGTACACTTTGCCAGTCTCACCTTCATGTGCTACCTCATTCTGATAAAGTAAGGGTTTCCAGCAGTAAGTCCGACATTTCTTGAATCAATAACAGGAAAAGACAAAACAGATCTCCAAAAGGTTGCCCAACTTTATCTTCAGGTCAAATTTTAAGAGGTATGGATATTCACAAACAACAAATGTATATTTGGTATCATATAGTGCAATTGTGAAAGAGGAATCAATCATTGAATGTGAAATTTCTTTTGTATTGCTGAAAACAACTAACAAGGGCCAGTCTGTCTTACCCAGCGGGTGTCCTCAGGCTTATATGTTGACCTCCATTTAAGAGACTCCTCCAACATTTTTTTTGCCTTGTCAACGTTCCAATTCCGAGCTTCTAAATATCTCCGTATGCATGCATCAGTACAGTACTGTAAACTATGCCCAGAAAGTGGCCCAATCAGTGTCTTGAGCTCCTTCACCTGGTTACGAAAGAAAATTTACATGCCCAAAATTGCTGTGTTATATCTCTATGAGTTTGAGATAAGTTGGACAAATTAAAGGGAAAAAGTGTCAATAGAGGACTTCACAGTCAGCTTTGCGCTTTCACATTCATAAAATCACAATTCGGAAACATCTAAAAGACTAAGCAATATGATTGTTGAAACAATTTTAAAAGAATACATGTTTTATTTCTCTAACCTTCGCATTCAGAAACATGTAAACGACTAAGTAATATGATTCTTCAAATAAAAATAAATAAATAGATGTTTTATTTCTCTAACCTTCACATCTTTCTGGGCAGATTCATTTTCCTGACTAGGAGTCTGCTTTCTGCGAAACATGGTGATTCAATCTGCGGTAGCCCCAAACCTACATTTTGTAAACAATGTAAGAACACTAAACAGTCTACTAGGAATCTTTACCAAATACAGAACCATCAAATAATTCAAATCAAAACTAGAAGCAGATAATAATCCGCAAACATCCATCTACTTAGAGCACTAGATTTCTTGCAACAGTATTGATAAAGTCTAAGTTTCTCAGTTTATAATCTACAAGTTTATACGACTCATCCCCTCAATCCAATTAAGCGATATGCCACAACATACGATACCCATATAACTCTTGTTCTATGCTAATACATCCCGAAATTGATTCAGATAGATGAAAAATGAACCCAAATTCCAGCTCCTACTAATACTGTAAAATGAAAAATTGCTCATACTGTAAATGAATTAACCAATGCAAAACATAATTCTGTGATAATTACAAGTAATTTACCAATCTCTTGAAGAGAAATTTGATATAAAAATGCTCAAATTCGACTTGACTAGTCCATGCACTGGATCTAAGCAATATAACATATCTCAACATTCCCAATGAAAAGTCACAAAAGCAAATTTCAACAAAGGATTCCTTTTAAGCCACCAGGTTTGACCCATCGATACAATCAAAGAAAGAAAATTCACGTTGACCCCAAATTTAATCAAACAATCGTGCCTTACTGCCAAATCAAGCTTCAGTCCAACATAAAATTTCTAAAAAAAATCCCTAAAACTACACAGTTAATTTAATCAAATCGAGTTAAATGAAAAGTACAAAACGAGATCTAAATCACAAAACTCAATAATCAATTCAGTATCAAATTTTAGCTCAGCAGTTTACTCAATTCGAACCCCAATTTACATTTACAAAAAAAGAAAAAAAAAAGATCGTCACTAACCTGTTTGAGACAAAACTGAGAAATAGGTAGAGAGTGAAATTGAATAGAGATAGAAGGAGGGGGGAGAGAAACGAAGGAGATTCTGCGAATATATATACACAAATGAATCAGAGAGAGTGTGGAATTGAAGAGGAGAGGAAAGGCGGGGGTTTATGCGTTTTTTTTTTGTCTTTCTGGTCTGGTGAGTGGCGAGTCGCTAGTCTTCTTTTGAAAAGTAGTACGTATTGGATTTGATGCTCTCAGGTCAGGTCAGGTCAGGTCAGGTCAGCTAGTGCGTACTTCTGGTCCAACTCCAACTAACTTCAATGATCAATCAGAATTTGGACTATTCCTCTTTAAGGCTACGTGCAAGTTGCGACATCATGTGGGCACTGAAACGCTTTTGATTTTCGGTTTGGTTTACCAACTCTGCTCATGCAATTTAAAGAGATGACTGAAAGTGCGTTTTTCCTTTTTTTTTTTTTTTTTGTCTCTTTGGTATTTGGTCAGGTGGCACTGCTGCTATCTGTTGCAGCACTAAGCCAACTTATCCACAGTTGCATTGCGTCTTTCTATTCTCTGTAACATGCCAAAGCGTGAGCTAGTTCCACGGAAATCAATACCTCTGTTTGCTAGTCGTGAAATTATGGTTTAGTTACTTATACGAAAAGCAAACAGCAAATCCAAGAGCTGATAGACCAGTGGTGGAGCCAGGTTTTCAAAATAGGGAGGCTGAAAAAAAATTTCTTACACCTTATAATCGGTGTTTTAGTTTTTCTTAGGAACTGCACCTCACACTATATATACATGAATATGCAATCAATGTAATTTCGATCCGTGTACTGTCATTGGCGAGTGTACATAAACTTCATAAGAAGTACTGCTCCCGACCACATGCAGTGTCGTAAGAAAAATTTGCTGCATTATAAAGAACGTCATCTGGGTATTATAAAAATTATTTTATATCTAAAGGATCTTTGAACAAACATGATAATCACATCATAAACATAGTTGTGTTAAAACGAAAAGGTACTTGAGGATGCCATTGATTGAATCCAAGATGTCCTCCAAGAACACCCTTAGAGTTGAATAGTTTGTAGAACTTTTGGTTTCTCCTTCCTGACCTTTTTTGTGTAAATGAATAAATAAAATTCTTGAACTCAATATTGATGGTTATTGAGTCCCTTTTATAGGTAGAAGGAGGACCAAGGTTCATAGGATTAGAATTAAATTCAATCTCGTCCGTCCATCACGGAAAAGGGAATGTGAAAGGATCCCAAAATTGTAACCAACATATTTAGCATAATTCATAATTAACCAAGTTATTGCATGGACCAAAAGGATATTTATATGTGTATAAATATTCTTACAATCTCCCACTGGTCCATTGATAATCTATTTAATGGTTAATCGTAGTAAAACATAAGCGCGCATAATTGCTAAACAGATTCAATGGTTAAACATAATACCCCAACCAAGAAAATTACTTATGCGAATGCGAGTCATGGCGGTGGCACATTGTCTTGTTATCAACATGTTCCCTTCCATGTACCACAACACAAGCAACTTACTCAATCAGGCCTTAATAGGGATATCATAATGGTCCAGTAATGTCTTCAAAAGAAAACAATTTCTGTAACATTCATCCAATAACATAAAAGTATACTAAAGTGGATACAGAAATAAGTTCAGAATAATAACAATAATAAGATCTCAATAATTGTTCAAACATAAACAAAAGTCTAAGTGAAACTAATTGTTTGTTACTGCCTCAAGACCCATGTTTCCAACATGTTCCAAAAATGTCTTGGGAGGTAACGCCTTCGTAAATGCATCTGCAATCATAAGTTTTATGCCTATGTTTTCAACGAATAACTTTTTCATCTGAACAGCTTGCTTCACGCGTAGGTACTTTAGATCCATGTGTCTTGAACCCTTAGTATATCTAGCGTGCTTTGAAAAGAATACTGCTACGACATTATCACAGTAAAGTTTCATTGATGCGGAGGCAAAATTTAGGTCTCCAAACATTGAGATGAAATTCCGCAGCCATGAACAATGATTTGTAACCTCATAACATGCTACAAATTCAGCTTCCATTGTTGAGCCAGTGAGAATAGACTCTTTTGCACTTTTCCATGATATTGCTCCTCCAGATAATAGAAAAAGATATCCAAAATTGCTCTTTTGAGTATCATTACATCCCATGAAATCGAAATCTGTATAGCCAACCAACTCAAATTGATCTGACTTTGTAAATGTGAGACGATGATCCTTCATTCCTTGTAGGTACCTCAAAACTTTCTTTGCAGCTTTCCAGTGTTCCATTCCAGGATTCACAAGGTATCTTCCCAACATACCAACTATATAGCTGATATCTGGTCGTGTGCAAACTTGGGCATACATTAAACTTCCCACCACAGAAGCATAAGAGATTTTATCCATTTGTTTACGTTCCAGTTCATTCTTAGGACAAAGGTTGAGTCCAAACTTGTCTCCTTTAGAAACCGGAACTATACTTGGCTTACATGCACTCATCTCAAATCTCTCTAGAATTCTTTCGATATATTCTTTCTGTGAGATCGATAATGTTCCAAGTGATCTATCACGGAATATTTCTATCCAATCACATAAGAAGCCTCACCCATATCTTTCATTTCAAAATTCTTCGAGAGATATTCCTTAGTTTCATGCATAAGGCCAAGATCACTACTTGCAAGTAGTATGTCATCTACATACAATACCAAAAATATGAACTTCCTCCCACTGATCTTGAGGTATATGCATGGATCTACAACATTTTCTTAAAAACCAAATTTTTGAATGGTTTCGTTGAATTTTAGATACAGCTGCCTGGAGGCTTGCTTAAGTCCATAAATTGATTTCTTAAGTTTGCAGACCATGTGTTCCTGTCCTTCTAAGGCAAAACCTTCAGGTTGACACATGTAAATTTCTTCTTCAAGCTCACCATTAAGAAAGGCTGTTTTCACATCCATTTGATGTAACTCAAGGTCATATTGAGCTACTAATGCTAGAATAATTCTGAGAGAGTCTTTCAATGACAAGGGAGAAAAGTATCTTTGTAATTAATGCCATCTTTCTGAGTGAAACATTTGGCTACAAGTCTAGCTTTACAACATTCAATATTTCCATTAGCATCGTGTTTGGTCTTAAAGACCCATTTACACCCGATTACTTTGTTTTCTTCAGGCAATTCAACGTATTCCCAGACTCCATTGTCATCCATTGATTTTTTATCTACTTTCATAACATTAATCCATTTACCAGAATTACTACACTTGATAGCTTGTGAATAAGAAACTGGATCTTTCATAACCCCTAAATCAAAATCCGATTCTTGTAGATAAACCACATAATCATCAGGAATAACCTTTTTCCGTTCTATGGTAGATCTTCTTAAGTCTACTTCTTGTGGTTGTTCTACAATTTCTTCAGTGGCAATAGTCTCATCATGAAGCTTCGGTGCCGTTATTTGTGTTTCTCCCTCATCAATCGGTTCTACAACCGGAGGAGTCATAATATCTGTAGAAATCTGAGGTAAAGGGATTATTACTCTGATTTCTTGAACAGGTTTTTCTTGCACTGGTGTACTCACACTAACTTCTCCATCCTTAATGAATTTTGCATTTCCAGTTTTAAAAATTCTCATACTATGGTTAGGACAATAAATAATATACCCCTTGGATTTTTCAGGAAAACCAATAAAGTAACCGCTAACAGTTTTCATATCCAATTTCTTTTCTTTGGGATTATAAACTTTCGCTTCTGCTGAACAACCCCAAACTTCAAGGTGTTTTAAACTAGGTTTCCATCCCTTCCACAGTTCAGAAGGAGTCTTTGGAACTTATTTGGTTGGAACTCTATTTAAAATGTACACAACATAATGAAGAGCATACATCCACAAACTTAAGGGTAAACTTGCATGACTAATCATGCTTCTAACCATTTCCATTATAATACGATTTCGCCTTTCTGCTACACCATTCTGCCAAGGTGAACCTGGCGTTGCGTATTGAGCAATAATTTCAAGCTTTTGAAGAAGTAAAGCAAAAGGTCCAGGATGTTGTCATGTTCCGTCATACCTTCCATAATACTCTCCACCCCTATCATACCTAATGATTTTCACCTTGTTTTCTAATTGCCTCTCAACTTTGGTAATGAATTGCTCTACAACATTCACAGCTTGAGACTTATCATGCAATAAGTAAAGATAACAGTAACGTGAAAAATCATCAATAAAGGTGATAAAATATTTTTTCTCCTCCAAAAGTTGGAACGTCGAAGGGTCTACAAATATTTGTATGTATTATTTCAAGGAGTTCGGAACTTCTTGTGGCACATTTCTTTGTATGTTTTGTCATATTGCCTTTAATATAATCCACACAACTCTTATAATCAGTAAAATAAAGGTTCTGTAGAATCCCATCTTTTACCAATCTTTGAAGCTTCTCACGAGATATATGTCCCAGCTTCTTATGCCACAAGAATGAGGAATTACCCTCAGCATGTTCAGTTCTATCATTATGATGCATGGTTAAATAGGTTCCAGGTATTGATGATGACAAATGTAACTTGTAAAGACCATCATAAAGATAACCAGAACCAATAACTTTATAATCTTTAAACAAACTAAAGCATCCATTGGAAATTTGAAATTGAAAACCTTGTCTATCTAGTTGAGAAACTGAAATTAAATTACGGGAAATAGTTGGAACATAAAGAGTGTTTTCCAAATCAAGAAAGTATCCATGATATAGAATCAGACGATAGGTGCCTATAACATTAACTGGGTCTTTATTGCCATTGCCCATAAAAAGGAAGTTTTCATTCTGGTTTGTGGTTTGGGTTGAAAGGTGTCCCTACATCGAATTAGAAACATGAACATTAGCACCAGAATCAAACCACCATGATAAAGAAGATTCTTTAACAATCAAATTTGTTTCAAAATAGCTTACGAATCCCAAAGGATTACCTTTATTTTCGAACCATTTTTGACGCTTAATACAATCTTTCTAAATATGACCAGGTTTCTTACAGAAAAGACACTTATTATCATCTTGTTTTGCCTTCTTCTTTTCAGGTTGACCAGAATTATTCTGTGGTGCTCCCTTATTGCCCTTTGCAGGCTTGCACTTATTGTTCACTCTTCGATTGACAAAATGTTCTTGATTAAGCCCTTGCTGGTTTAGCCTATCTTCCTCTTGAACCAACATGTTTCCAGTTAATTTGCAGTCCACTTTTCTTTAATAATGTTGTAATGCACTTGAAAAGCGGCATACTGAGGTGGCAGCGAGTTGAGAATGCATTGGACAAGAAAGTTCTCATACACAATTAATTTCATCTGAGTGAGCTTAGCAGCAATGCTACGCATTTCTATCACGTGCTGGTGCATTGATCTTACACCGGTATACTTCACGGTGGTCAGATCACCCATCAACTTCCCAGCTTATCCGCTGTCTTAAAGCGTTCCTTTACGATTTCCATAAAGTCCTTAGCATTTTTAGGTTTGGGAAGCGATCCTTTAATGTTTGCATCAATGTGCATTCGCATCAACTGTATGCTCATCCTATCACTTCTCTCCCACTTTTTCAAGAGACCCTTATCTTCAATGGAACTCTTATCATCTATAATTGGATTTTCAATTGGGAGAACAAGGTCAATATCCTGCACACACAAAGTGAACTCAACATTATCTTTCCATTATGAAAAGTTGGTGCCATCGAAGAGTGGGATTGACGAAGTATACGAATGCAAAGACTTAGAACTAGAAGTTGTAAAACATGACAAAGATACACAAAGTCGAACTCTCACACATAAAAAATTAAGAAACTCCTGTGGGTAAAATCTTAAACAAAACAACAATCATGTCATAAAGTCATAAAACCATTCACATATATATAAGCAAGCAAAGACAAACATCCGTGGATATTATGCCTTTCATAGTTATATATATAATCATAATATTAGTTCAAACATGTGAATTAGAGTAACCTGTGAGTAACTTTTCATTCTAATATGTATGACTAAATATTTATATGTACAAACACTTGAACAAACATCTCCTATGGGTGATAGTTATTCTCATGTGATTGCACAAAATGATTAGACTTAAATGACATGTTAAGATAACATAATACTTTAGTATCACTGTGGTGATAGCCAAAGAACATACAATTTAGTATCAACGTGGAAAGTTAACAGTCAAAGTCAGTCATGTGGAAGTCAAACAGTCAAAGTCAACAACAGAAGTCATACAGTTAGTCAAAGTCAACAGTCAATGACGGAAGTCAAAAAGTCAGTCAAAGTCAATCATGGAAGTCAAACATGCACTCAAAACAGTTAATGACGTTTTCACTTTATGTCACATTTTATGTCCGACCTTCCAAAACGTGTACGCAAAACCTATTTGGGCCAAGCCCAAAATATCTAACAAACATCGTAGTGAGCTCATACATTACAGAATCAGGAAAATTGACATTAGTTCATCGCAAATGTAGTTTGACCTAGCCGTATACGTTACAAGCATCACGTTTTGAGTAGTTACCCATTAATCATACAAAAACAGACATTTAATCATGTATTAATCACATCATATCAAGCCAAATTTCGCACAAAATCATACTATCAAGATGGATCAATCATGCATATTTTTCTTACATATCGTCTTGGATTTGATTTGAGTTAACCCAATATTCTTTTTAAAATATAACCAAACACTACAAGTCATAATCAATCTAAACCAAGCAGAGAATCACGACAACCAAACATATAGTTTCATGTGAGAACATGAAACGTATAAAAAAAGGGAATAATAACGAAAAAATTGATCAAGACATGTTCATGAAACTTATGTATGTTTTATTCACATATGAGGCAGAAGCATGAATAAAATTTATTGCAAATCAAATAGACATACTGATTGATTCTTTATCAACACAAAATTAGCATACAACATCATGGACAATCATGGAGTTCTAAACCAGGCTCTAGATGCCAAATATAAAATTTATTTTATATCCAAAGGATCTTTGAACAAACATGATAATCACATCATAAGCATAGTTGTGTTAAAACAAAAGGGTACCTGAGGATGCCATTGATTGAATCCAAGATGTCCTCCAAGAATACCCCTAGAGCAGAATAGTTTGTAGAACTTTTGGTTTCTCCTTCTTGACCCTTTTTGTGTAAATGAATAAATAAAATTCTTGCACTCAATATTGATGGTTATTGAGTTCCTTAGGACCAAGGTTCATAGGATTAGAATTAACATTCAATCTCGTCTGTCCATCAAGAAAAAGGGAATGTGAAAGGACCCAAAACTTGTAACCAACATATTTAGCATAATTCATAATTCACCAAGTTATTGCATGGATCAAAAGGATATTTATATGTGTACAAATATTCTTACAGGTATATCATTCCCAAAGATTTGACCTCATGCACATGCTTTGGGATCAGTTTTATTGGATTTTGTTGCTCGTTACTGTTTTGCAAAGTGAGACAAATGCACACTATCATACCTAAAAGCAAGAACTGGACATGGTGTATAAATAATGTTACAGGACGGACCATATGAAATTAAAATGAGAATAGGAATACTAATGGAAACGGAGATTAAATATGGAAACGGGGATTAATTATGCTCTTTTTCTTCGTTATACTTCATCAGTACAACAATCTATGTTGCTAAAAAAATACTAATGGAAACGGGGATTAATTATGCAGAAGAGAGAGATATTCTTGCAGATTCCCGTTAGTGGGCAGCTAGTCACTTACACGAGGATAACATAGATGAACAACGAAGATAGATAAAGTTTACCTGGTTAAATAGAGGCCTATCCAATTTAATCGAGGCCTGCTACTAAATGACAAAAAAGGTCATTAAATAATCCAACTACTTTATATAATGGCAAATTTGTCCCTGATTAATTAGTGTTTATCGGGTAATTAATTGATGTTTAGTGAAATTAAACTAGAAATCAATTAATCTTGATTCATCATTAAAACATGAATTTTCTTTTATTTTATTTTTTAAATTTTTTGAAAAAAATCAAATCAGAATCGGTATATTTCCTTCTCTCATAAACCGATTCTGAGTTGATTTTTTCAATTCACAAAAAAAACCAGAATCGGTTTTTACACATCTACACAAAAAACGATTATTGGAAAGAAAAAAAATCAAACATAATTTAAATCATACTCGATCCGAAAATGAGTATGATTTCATAAGTTCACGTATAAATTCATACTCATTTTGAGATCGAGTATGAAATCATACTCGTTTTGAAATTGTGTAAAATCATACTAATACTCATTTTCAATTTGGGTATAACCAGAATCGGTTTACACGATACACACATAAAAACCGATTATTGACATTGCACAACATCAATCGGTTTATCAAAGTGCTCATGTAATCCGATTCTAACAAAAATAAGATACAGAAAAATTGGCATTTTTTCTTACAACAATCGGTTTACTCGATACACATATTAAATCTGATTCTAGCATTATACAGCAAAAATCAGTTTTTATAAGTGCTAATGTAATCCGATTATGGGCTAAGCAGTTATGAATTCAAATGGTACACAATCGGGTTATGTGGACATTAACATTAACCGATTATGGTTCAAATTTCTTGAACCACAAAACATATCCAGGACAATCGGTTTTTGTGGGCATGAGCATAAACCGTTTATATTTGCAATCGGATCACATGTACATTAACGTTAACCGATTCTGGTAAACTCGGAAAAGTTTGATTTCAAAATTTTCAATCTTTGAGCGATTGCATGTTACTAAAACCTAGTTTAGAGGATTGGGTTGAGAAGAATCAGTTGAAGTGGAGATGGAAATAAATTTAATTTTGATTTTAGTTTTTAATTTTATGATTTTAGGTTTATGATTTTGATTTTAGTTTTTAATTTTATGATTTTATGATTTTAGTTTTATGATTTTTATTTTGATTTTTAATTTATGATTAGGATTTGATGGGGACAAATTAGTAGTATTAATATTTGATAGAGGGTAAATTGGTAGTTTCATCTCTTAATAACCTTTTTTTGTCATCTAGTAGGATGCCCCAGTTAAATTGGATAGGCCCCAATTTAGCCAGGAAAGTTTAAGCCTAGAGGTAAGAATATTCATGTTGTTATGCAAAAAACCTTTGAAGATGTACTTTTTTTTTAAACAAGGAACCTTTTCATTAATGGGATTTCAAGGTTACAATGAGTTTAAGATCGAAAATAAGAGAATACAAAGTAACAAGAACATACCGTAAGAGTACAATACCGAGAAATCCGAAAGAGAAATAGAAGGATTACCGGAGTAGGACAAATACAAGTATGAATAAGATCCGATTAAATCGGAAGAAGAATGGTTTTTCTCGGAATTAAATTCCAACCATTTAGTTTGTTTTTCTTCTTTAGAAAGAAATGCTCCCAAAGTAGGAATGATTTGCTCAAATCTTTTGTAAATATTGATGAAGCTTCCGTCGTCAAAAAGACCACCGATGAAGATTTTGTCGCCGGGTAAGTTGATGATGAAGATTCCGATGAAGAGTTCGTCACGGGAGACAGCAAAGATGGAGATTTCGTCGTTGGAGAGCATCATTATTAATCTAAGATCCCAACCCAATAACCCAAAATCGCCATTAAAGCGAAGATAAACCTCAAAAGAGTAGATAAAACCACCAAAACGATGTAGATAAGAAGGAAACATAATAAAAAACTAAATTAATATACTAACTAACCTAGATTGTAAGGAATAACGAAGAAATCTGCTCAGATCTAGTCCAAAAATGGACTAGATCTGAGCAGGGATGAGTTATTTTTGATGGTTTTGTTGGAGAAGGAGTGAGAGACTGGAGAGATTGAAGATGTACTCAGTACTCTTGAAAACGTTTGAGAGAGGCTATTAAGACTGTCTCCACTGATAGGGTAAAATGTGGTATATTTATTGGCAATTCTTTGTCTGTGCATGCCCTGACTAGTGTTTTTGTAGATACAACGGACATGTGCTTATCTGATTGAATAATGCATTCAGAGGTGTTTGCTAACGGGAATCGGCCATGAGCTAACTGGAATCAGTCGCGGGCATATGGTCTTGCGGCTAATGAACGTCTTACCGAACACTTGCTCAGACTTTACAACAGTTCTTCCTTGCTCAGTATTTAAGTATTAATCTAAGAAAAGTAAAAAAGAAAAATAATTTAATTAAAATGATAATAGAAAAAAACCTCCCGCAGAATCAAACAAAACCCCAAACCCTAAGGGGTTGTTTGGTAACCATTATTTTAATTGATTATAAGTCCATAATCCATTATGTAGGTTATAATGGATTTTATATGCGTTAGGTAACCATTATAATAATTGCTTATTTTAATCATAACTGAAAAAATCCATTATTTTCATAAACAAGAAAAAGTTGTTTTGAAAAATTTATTGTAATCAATTATTTTTTGAACGCGTGATTGGGGGATATAAAAAACAATTGGGGGATATAGGAAAAGGACAAAAACGGATCCAAATATCAAATCAGGGTCACCCCTTATCTAAGTATTTTATGTAATTCCTAATCTACCCTCACTAATCAGGATTAGTGATTAATAATAATTAGTAAAATCTTAAGATTTTTGATAAATGGTTAGTTGTGTTATTATTTGTGTTTGGGTGAGTGAGGTGAGAGTAGAAGGAGGGAAAGAAAATTTGAGAGGGAAATTATTTTGGTGAAAATGGAGGATGATTGTGAAGAGAGAATTGCTGTTAAAAGGTTGAACATTTGATTATTTTTTTTTTGAATCCACCATTTTTGCAGCTGAAAAAGCTTGGTGCCCGCATGGACGTGGTATGAATATCATGCCGGAAGCAGCCATACCGACATGGTATTCATACCACGTCCATGCCGGCATCGAGCTTATCCCCCATTTCGAAATTTAAGCCCGCTATCCAGGGGGCGTAGCCCCTCCCGGCTGTGTTCAAAACCTACTCCGTTTTTTTTTTGGTTTTAATCAGTCTTCCGGCAAAGTTAGTTAATTCTCGAGCATGGCGGTACAGATACCGGCATAGTATTTTGCTTAAATTTCTCTGCCGGCACATGATGTAAAGTATCCAGGAAACTTGATTTTTTTTCACTTGACTACCGGCATTGATAGATTTCTATCGAGCACGCCGGCACTTAGTTACGGCATTGAATGTTAGTTACCAAGCATGCATGCACCATTTTCCGGCATGGTCTTCATCACTTCCGGCATGGTCTTCATCACTTCCGTCATTGTCTTCATCGATACCGGCATGGTCTTCATCACTTTCGGCATGTCTTCATCACTTCCGGCATGGTTTTCATCACTACCCGCATGGTCTTCATCACTACCGACATGGTCTGCATCTCTTCCGAATGTAAAAAAAAAAATGTTTTCAAAGTGAGGAGCCGGCAGAGAAGGAGAAGAGAATTTGAAAGGGAGTGGGGAAAATTTCGAATTTGAAAGGGAGTGGGGAATATTTAGGTTTCAAAGCCCCTAACCTTAAAAGAGATTAATAAGAGGTGAAGATGGAAATGGGGATATGATTTTGTTTTTCGTTTTTTATTTTGAGGGAAGGGTATTTTAGTATTTTTTCCTCCAAAAACACCCCTTGGCGGACACTATTGGTTGGGGGAAGTAATTTATTTCCCCCAATTGCTTTTTATATCTCCCAATCGCGCGTTCTATTTTTTCTAACAAATTCAAATTGAGTTTTTTCTTCTTATTTTCTCTAAACTATCAAGAGAAAGGTAAAAAAAAAAACAATAAATGACTACAAAAATCCTAGATCATTGTTCTTTCTTCTCCTTTTCGAGATCATCATTTTAAGATAATCAATTATTTGAAAAAAGTGTTTGGAAAAATTTATTTTTAAAATGATCATAAATTTATGATTATCATAAATAGATAATCATAAATTTTACCAAACAAGCCTAAGAAAATAAAATCTTTAAAACCATTTATGTATTTGATAATTTGGATTAGTAAAAAGTATAGAAGAAGAATCAGTAGCTAAGCAATTAACGGTAAAGAATCTACCTTCGTATCAAACGGTGCGATCATACTTTTTCAGTTTCTTAGAGCACTTTCAAGAGTGGGTGTTAAAAATCCTATGTGGAGTTTTTATTTAGATCCTTATTTATGAGGTCATATGTATGTAGCAAAAATAACCACCTTTTGTTCATGAACTATCTCCAATAGTGTGGGGTCTTATTTTAAGGATTTGTTTATTTGGATAATTATAAAATTGATTCTTTTTTTTTCTATTGGTTTAGAAAATTTTATTTAAAAGTAAAATATTAATATATGGTGAAAAAGATGACGTGGAGGTCATTCCCAAGGTCTAAATAAGATTTTTTCTAAGACCTTCATATTTATTTTGACACCCTTCCTATTTAATATGACCCACTATTGGAGATGAATTTAATGTAAATGAGAGTCTAAAATTTTATGTGTCATAAAAAAAATAAGACCTTCATCTTCTATTGGAGATGCTCTTAGCTCTTAACAATCAAAAAATCAATACAGGTGGGCTAAATTGAAAAACACCGTGGGCTAAGTTGCTCGATCAGGTGAACTCGTCACCAATTATTTCAGCTAGCAAGTGATTTACCGTCACCAATTATTCCGGCTAGCAAGTGATTAACCTTGCTGTCTCCATTTTTCATGATATTTAGTATTTAGTCCACGAGTTACCTAGTCTTTTAGTTCACCTAAGTCCCTTTACTTCTGCAAAATAGTTTTTAACCCCCATTCATTGAGTTTTATGGATTTTCCACTGGTACAATGTCTAATTGCTAATTTCACGTGTGGTCAATGTCTACGTACCTTGGAAATAACAAGATATCCATACGGAAAAAAATATCTAAAAATGTGCTTTGTGGCCTCGACTTCAACTTCCTACAAGATTAGGTAAAAATTGGTAGATCACTTGAGCTGCTCGTTATAATATACTCCTTCAATATTGCTAATGGGAGTATCCATTTGTTGGGATGATGCCAAAACTCATGTAAAGCAAAATATTCTTGAGTTTGTTTTGTATGGGTTTGATACTTGGCATCCCATTAACAGCCATGCACCTTTCAACTACATATAAAAAGCATACATGAGGGTACATTGAATCAAAAATTAGATGGTGTTGAGATATTTGTTGACTTTTTTTTATAATGGTTTAAATGTGAATTAGAATCATGTTGTGGTCTTATTAAACAAACCACAACAGAAAAAAACACTCAGCTCAGACAACTAACATCTTCTTGTATTTGATTGGCAAATCTCTATCTTAAGATTTGGATCAAAATCAGTTGAAGTATACAAGAATCCAGTTGTTCACAATTTCACATTTTAAAGGACATATGATCCAGTTGAAGTATACAAGAATCCAGTTGTTGACTATAGGCTATATACGACAGTTTGACGGTCTTGTATGTAATTATTGAAGTTTCAAACTTGGGTGACAAATTGAATCTAAAATCAAGATCAATTTTGAAATAATTTGGTACACCATATCCTTTTTTATAGGATGAAACAATGGTCCCTAGAGCTGCACCTAGGAGATCATACTTTGAGAGAATATTTTTATCTATCAGGTGCAATCAACTTCTACTAATCTAAGTTAAGAATAGGGGTATTGACCTGCGCTCATTTAAGCGAGTCAGTAGAAGATTGTGTGTTATTAAATGGAATGTTAACAAAAATTAGTTGGCAAGATCAGAACATTCTGTTATAACGTCAAAGTCTAGGTGATTGTAGAAGTTGTTTTTGATAAAGATGTTATAAAAGTTCATCGACAAGCTTGCAAAAAGCAAACAAAGAAGCTGTCATGCGATCTTGGGTACAAACATATCACCAAAATATCTAAAAGTGAGAAGACACAAGCCGGTTTCATGATATCTAGAAGAAAAAAAGTAGCTTATATAGAATGAAAAGCAGGGGAATATTATGTGGATCACTTCTGGTTTGAAAGAGGTTGCCATGCATTCACAAAGATACCATAGATCATTGTAAGTGTGCAAGATACAAATAGTTCGAGTAGATTATTATTTTAATTTAATTCTCTTGAATTTAATGTGGAATCCGAGCTTTGTTTATCAGAGAAAAAAAAGGAAATATTTTTTTTTGTTAAGTTGATAGTATTTAGGTATAGAAGAATTATGAACTTAAGTCGGCCGTAAACACTCATTTTCAAATTGATTTTTTTTTTGATGAAGGAAGAATTTCATTAACTAGAAACCTCTGACGGAGTGCAACAATGTAGGAAGAAGTTATGTGCTGCATTAACAAATAGATCATTAAGTTATATTTGCACCTAATTTCAGGTCCATAACCAGTAACATAATGGAGCAAAAAACAGGTATTGGTCTACACTCGATTAATCAAGTCAATGACGAAATAGGTGTTGTTAAATGAAATATTCATAAAAATTAGACGTGAAGATAACTATTATAACGTCGAAAGGCTAGCTAGATGTTATATTGGAGGAGCTGACAAGCTTGATAAATTCAAAGGTTGCTAAGTTAAGAAGCTAAGTGTGGGTTGAAAGTCCTCCCAGTGTGCTTAGCAAACATCTTTGTGTTCTCTGAGTGCTTTCTTGACTTTTATATTATGAACTTTCACAGGCAAGTCCAATCAAATACGGGTATGATGGTAGTAAAATTTGATGACCTTTTTCTACACAGGCATGACAAGTTTGCAAGTACTTCTCCATTTACATGAAGCAAAAGAAAATTTAAGAACTCCATAACAATTACCTTCTAAATGTGTTGTAACCTCATAACCTTGATAAAAATATTTTTCCAATAATAAAAAATGTCTTATAACCTTATTTCATTTCACATATGATATGTAAAAAGGAAAGAACGCGTCACTTGTATATAAATATTACAGTTTACATATATAGAATTTGGGCAAATGCAGCAACATTAGCCTTTTATAGTTTCTGAGATAATAACAATGGTGAGTCTGATATTAAAAATACGAAGTACACTGGTAGATTTTTCACACGGAGTAGAAACTCAGTTTCTTGCATAAAACAAAGGAAGAAAGAGCTTAGTTCAAGTTAAAATAATATTTTCTAGTGAAGGTAATCATGAAGGTGTGTAATTTATTTATTGTTTGGGTCTCGTTAGAGGTACAAGAAGACGGAGAGCAAAAAACATTACCAATTTAAAACAATCATTTGAATACAAAATAAATTAATTTCTAATGTAATTTCTAACTATAAAGAACACTAGAATCATAAAACAGATTTTTGACGCTCATAACAAGACAATCATAAAATCTAGATACAATAGTTACTTTTGTATTACCTCTACCAAGAAAGATGAATATTAATTTGCAACACTAATCTGTAATCTTTTTCTCTCTTGGAAATCTCAACGCACCAAGTGATATCCGATTGTACAATCGCCTTGTAAACTTGCACAAATTGTTAATCCACACAACTTTATAAGGCTTTTCATATGTACCATTTGTTGTGGGTTTAAAAATCCATACCACGTTATTGCTACTGAAACTGCAAATCCAAAATAGATTTTTTTTAAAAAACAATTATTTAAAAATTAAGAATGTCAATGATATCAAAATATTATTATCTATCGGTTCAAAGGGATACATAGAACCCATTTAAACACAAAAATACTATCAAAACCCAATACAATAAGGCGAAAAACACCTGAGAAAAGAGATGCCTTACCCTTTTGAATACATCACTGAGATCCTCATCCTCATAACTAGAACTGCTAAAATTACAAAAGGCATATGTTTCCAATACCTCCAACGAAGATATCTGGTCAATTCTTGGACACTCTTCGGCATAGGAGCTTTGTACACTCAAAGGAATGATGTTTTTCATCTTATCTTCGCAGTAAATAATTGCAATTAAAATTATAAGTTATTTTATTATTTCAATATAAAATACAATATCATGCATATATTAGTACCACAATAATGAACGAGAACTTTGTAATTTATTATTATTATTGAAAGACCATAGAATCATTGTGGAAAATTGTAGTGAGATTACTTAAGCTTGCACCATCAGGCATAAGATAATCAGGGACATAAAATAAGATGTTTTTAGGTAACCCTGGTGTGCCTCCAAGTAAAGGAAAACTACCTACTCTAGAATCTATATTGGTATTATGTTCTGGAATCTTAGAATAAGTATTCTCCCTATAAGGATCCGAGGATAAAGTTTGATTTTTAAACCATCCATATATGCCTGATTATTTAAGCTTCTCGCCATTAAGGGGTCACAAACTAGTGATATATAATAGTTTTTATTTTCCACACCACGACCACAGAAAATTTGATGTTGAGGTAAAGCATATTGATTTAAAAAATGAAACCGTGTTTGTGGACTTACAAAAGAGCGGTTCATCGCATTACGATTCATACGATGATGTCTTAGAAGACTCAATCCTTAGTTTCCATGAACACCAGATTCATGATTGCCGAAGTAGGTTACATCAAAAGCCGAATTTCGTAGATGTCCGTTTATTTCATTGTCTATAATGTTGTTACTATATTTTTGCCGTCTAGTTTTCTTCAAGTAATTCCTACACTTCTATGAATGAAAAAGAACATAGTGTAAGAAGAAAACTAACAAGTAGAACAACCCAATAATTAACTTTCAAAATTACCAAGTTCACGTTGCAGCATAGTTAATCACCCGAAGATTTTTAGCAATCTTCTCACGAGTAAGTCCTGGGACGCCCATTTCTGAGGGTATCCTCAATAGAAGGGATTTTGTTCAAACTAAAAAAAGTAACGAAAGGAAAATGAATACAAAATTATGATTTTTGAGTTGACAAGCTATAACTCCCACAATACTTATTATCGGGTCATAGTTTCTCAAACGCGGCAAGAAACTTCCCGTGTAGCTCAAGATCCCAAGCAATACTCTCTTATGAGTAGAAAATTGTTCATCAGAAGAATGGCTACTAGTGTCATCCTCATTGTTCTTCATTTGGTTATTGTTTCTTTTCTTAGAGCTTCGGTCAATTTCTTGTTTTTCAGATTTCAGATCTAGAAGACTCAAGCAAGTTTCATGATATCTAGAAGAGACAGACTAGCTTATGTGGGATGAAAAACTGGGGAAGATTCTATGGATCGCTTCTGGGTTGAAAGAGGGTGTCTTACATTCAAAAATATTCCATATGCTAAGAGACATGCTAAAAGATCGTCGTAAGTGTGCAAGATATGCATAGTTAGAGTGAATTCTTATTTTGATCTAATTCTCTTGAACTTAATGTGGAATCTGAGCTTTGTTTATCGGAGAAAAAAAAAGAACACAAACTTTTTATTTGTTTGTAGTTAAGTTAATAGGATTTAGGTATAAACGAATTATGAACTTAAGCCGGTTAGTAGGATTTAACAAAATTTATTCAAAAAAAGTTCATTGTGTAGGAAACACTCATTTCTAAATTATTATTTTTTTTGATAAAGGAAGACTTTTATTAACTAGAAACCTCATATGGAATGCAACAATGGAGGAAGAATTTATGTGTCCCATTTCCAAATTGATCATTAAGTTGTATTTGAACCTAATTTCAGGTCCATAACCAGTAACATAGGAAAATGGGTATTGGTATACACTCAATTAATCAAGTCAATGACAAAATATGTGTTGTTAAATGAAATGTTCGTAAAAATTAAACGGGAAGATAAGAAGATACACTTGTAACGTTGAAAGTCTAGATGATTGTGGAACTTGTTTATAAAATAGATGTTATATTGGAGCAGCTGAAAAGCTTGCTAAATTAAGAAGCTAACTGTGGTTTGAAAGTCCTCCCAATGTTCTTAGCAAATATCTTTGTGTTCTCTGCATGTGTTTTTGGCTTTTATATTATGATCTCTCCGAAAATCCCAATCAAATACGAGTATGATGGTAACAAAATTTGATGACATCGTTATTCGACTTTTGATGTAAGATACTTCGGCAATCGTGAATATGATATTCTTAGAAATTGAGGATTGATTTTTCTAAGCCATCATAGTATGAATCATAATCCGATGAACCGCTCTTTTGTAAGTCGATCCACAAACACAGTTTCATTCTTTAAATCAACATGCTTTACCTCAACATCAATTTTCCTATGATCATGCTGCGGAAAATCAAAGCTATCAGAGATCACAAGTTCGTGACCCCTTAATGACGAGTAGTTTACATATTCATCCATATATGAATGGTTTAAAAGCTCAAACTTTCTCTTCGGGTCCTTATACGGAGAGTACATACTCACAGAATCTCATTCCTTTCTCTTCCCCTCCCTTCTCTATCTCTATTCACTCTTTACTTATTTCTCACTTTTAGTTATTTAGGAAATATCTTTTTCTTAAAAATGTATAAAAGATATAAAAAGAAAATACATTTAAAATTATATATATATCCTTGTTGTTCACTTAAATGTTATGGGTGATCTTGTCCATGTTGTTTTCAAATCCAACGTTTTAATATGGAAGGTTTTCGTTCCTCTATGTTTCTCTAAGCAAAGTTTCATTCGTATGGAAATAAGAGTTGATTAGGTTTAGGATACTCATTTAAGAATAGAGAAAAAAAATGAGCACAAGTTCCCGTAAAGATTACGTGTTTTGGTAGTCGATGATAGCCCTTCTTGCTTGAAATTTATTGAGGGTTTGCTTAAAAGTTGTCATTATCAAGGTATTTCTCTTTTAACCTAGCAGATTTTGTTCCATTTTTGAGTTTTTTTTATGCATGATTTAGGAATTAAACATAGTGATTTGATCTTTTTTCCAAAACTTTTGTTAGTGTCATTTCTAATATAGAAGAACAATCTATTTTGCTCATTTTTTCAGTGTATATATATATAATAGAATGTTGATTAAGTATTGCATGTCATAATTTTATCAAATATAGAATAAAGAAGGTTTGCATTTTGGATATGGATTTGCATTCGACACTTACTTGTGTAATAGTTTACAGTCCAGGCCAATTCTAAAGCATAATTTAAGACCTCCCATTTCATCCCAAGTACACTTAAACAGTGGCATATGATATGCACCAAAAGAAACAGGTTCATTTTTTGCAAAATGGCTAAACCAAAGGACTTTAGTCTACCGCTACGTTCCGCACAAAGTCTACCACCTACGTTCATTCAAGAATTGTAAGCTTAATTATACGAGGTAAATGGAAGAAGGAGACAAACACCCCTTGGTGCAAACAATATCCTCTCATCCCATATTTGAATGAATCACAAAGACTTCAATGCAGATTCGATCGACATACTAAACATACGCAATGCAAAGATGCTTGAGAGCTCGTTGCAACGATATCTTGCCTAGCTGAAGTTCCAGAACTTTGACACAACAAAAATATTAAATAATTAACTCACAAGCTACATAAAACACAGGTAATGAATGAAGCTAAATCCATGAGATATTTGATTATCTTACCTAATTAAAGTTCCACAAGCTACATCCATGACAAAAACATTAACTACATAGAACACAGGTTATGAATCCATGAGATATTTGATTGTCAGTTCGTCATAACCCAAAATTATAATAGACTAGCAAAGCTAAGGTATCTGCACTTCCTCCCAAGTAGTTTTAACAGACATCACTACTTACCAAACTTAACAACTCATGGCTACCATTCAAACAAATTGAGATAGTCGCACTACAAATTAGAATAAGGCACAAGACATCCCAATGACTAACTACAAAATTCATTACTTCTACTGCTTTTATCTTAGACCATTCATGATTTATGTTGGTCTCATACACATGTCACCAAACGCGTATAAGTACTAGTCTCCAAAACACCTTGGTCGACATCCCCTATACCCGTCTCCATAATGTACATAACCATTTAATCCCCAACTCGCTCTCCAAGAATTTTGTAGTTTCCAACTTGGCCGCCAAAGGTTAGTGAAATTATAACCAAGACACAAGACAGCGTGATCAGGATACTGCAGAGAGTCACATTCAAGGATATCATCAATTCTGTTATACTTATGCAAACAAGCTGCATTAACATTAACCACCACAGGTCCAGATTGTAGTTCCTCAATCAAATCGACAGGATGGCGAGTGACTCTAGGGTTTACTGATATCCATTCTTTATCTCCCAGACCTTCCCACCCACTGATACCGTTAATGTGCGCAACCGGTTTAAAGGATTTCCCAACACTCTTGTATCCCACGTACTCATAGTCAGCTACAACAACCAGTCCGTTATCTAAGACATACTCCAGTTCCCTCATAGGGTGCCTAGTACCTTCTGGTGTGTGATCGATGATATGTTGGGCAGACAATGGGACATATTCACCATATACGATAAGGTGACGGTACTCGACTGTGAAGTAGCTGACAACGCCCAACACGTGCCATAATTCCCTTGATCCAGCACTTTTCGAACATGGTTCACCCGCTCACTCCAATCAAGATAAGTAGGACGCGCCTGCCGTTATACACAAATATCCGTAAAAAAATATTAAAGATTAACATATATCTAAGTTCAGCAGAATCCGCTCTTAATTTATTAAAAGACAACAAGAACAACTTTGACATCGTTATAACGTCGAAAGTCTAGGTGATTGTAGAACTTGTTTTCAAAATAGATGTTATATTGGAGGAGCTGACAAACTTGCTAAATTCAAAGGTTGCTAAGTTAAGAAGCTAAGTGTGGGTTGAAAGTCCTCCCAATGTGCTTAGAAAACATCTTTGTGTTCTCTGCATGCTTTCTTGGCTTTTATATTAAAAGAATGACTACTAGTGTCATCCTCATTGTTCTTTATTTGGTTATTGTTTATTTTCTTAGAGTTTCAGTCAATCTCTTGTTTTTCAGATTTCAGATCTAGAAGGCTCAAGTCGATTTCATGATATCTGGAAGAGACAAAATAGCTTATGTGGGATGAAAAACAGGGGAAGATTCTGTGGATCACTTCTAGTTTGAAGGAGGTTGTCTTGCGTTCAAAAAGATACCATATGCTAAGAGACATGCTAAAAGATCGCCGTAAGTGTGCAACATATGCATAGTTAGAGTGGATTCTTATTTTGGTCTAATTCTCTTGAACTTAATGGGAATCCGAGCTTTGTTTATTGGAGAAAAGAAAGAACACAATTTTTTTATTTGTTTGTTGTTAAGTTGATAGGATTTAGGTATAGGAAAATTACAAACTTAAGGTGGTTAGTAGGATCTAAAAAATTTGTTCAAAAAAAGTTAATTGTGCCGTAAGCACTCATTTTCATTTTATTTTATTTTTAAATATAAAGGAAGACTTTATTAACTAGAAACCTCAGATGGAATGCAACTATGAAGGAAGAAGTTATGTGTCATATTTCCAAATTGATTATTAAGTTGTATTCGAACCTAATTTCAGGTCCATAACCAGTAACATAGGAAAATAGGTATTGATCTACACTTAATTAAACTTAATTAAGAAAGTCAACGATGAAATATGTATTGTTAAATGAAATGTTCGTAAGGAAGATAAGAAGATACTCTTATAATGTTGAAAGTCTAGGTGATTGTTGAACTTGTTTTCAAAATAGATGTTATATTGGAGCAACTGACAAGCTTGCTAGATTAAAAGTTTGCTAAATTAATATGCCAAGTGTGGTTTGAAAGTCCTCCCAATGTGCTTAGCAAACAAATATCTTTGTGTTCTCTGCATGCTTTTTTTGATTTTATATTATGTTCTTTCTCCGACAAGCCCAATCAAATACGGTATGATGGTAGTAAAATTTGATGACCAATTTATGCACATGCACGACAAGTTGGAAAGTACTTCTCCATTTACATGAAGCAAAAATAAAATTTAAGAACTTCATAACAATTACCTTTTGAATGTCTAGTAACCTTATAACCTTAATACAAATCTTTTTCCTATAATAAAAAATGCCTTATAACCTTATTTCGTTTCACATATGATTATATGTAAAAAGGAAAGAACATGTCACTTGTAGATACATATTACATTTTACATATATAGAATTGGGAAAATGCAGCAGCATTAGCCCTTTATAGTTTCTGAGCTAATAACAATGGCGAGTCTGAAATTAAAAATACGAAGTACACTAGAAGATTCTTCACACGGAGTAGAAACTCAGTTTCTTGAATAAAAAAGGGAGAAAAAGCTTAGTTCAAGGTAGCATATTATTTTCTAGTGAAGGTAATCATGAAGGTGTGTAGTTTCTATACTGTCTGGGTCTTGTTAGAGCTACAAGAAGACGGAGAGCAAAAAACGTTACCAATTTAAAACAATCATTTCAGTTCAAAATTAATTTCTAATGTAATTTCTAACTTATAAACAAAGAACACTAAAATCATAAACAAGTTTTAGACTCTCATAACAAGACAATCATAAAATGTAGATACAATAGTTACTTTTGTATTACGTCTACCAAGAAAGATGAATATTAATCTGCAACACTAATCTGTAATCTTTTTTATTTCTTGGAAATCTCAACGCACCAAGTGACATCCGATTGTACGATCGTCTTGTAAACTTGCACAAATTGTTAACCATGCATCTTTATTATAAGGCTTTTCATATGTACCATTTTTTGTGGGTTTGAAAATCCACACCACGTTATTGCTACTGAAACTGCAAACCCAAAATAGATTTTATTAAAAAACGATTATTTAAAAATTAAGAATGTCAATGATATGAAAATATTATTATTTATCGGTTCCAAGGATACATACAACCTATTTAAACACAAAAATATTATCAAAACTTAATATAATAAGGCAAAAAACACCTGAGCAAAGAGATGTCTTACTCTTTTGAATACAGCACTGAGATCCTCATCCATAGAACTAGAACTGCTAAAATTACAAAAGGCATCTGTTTCCAATAATTCCTCCAGCGAAGATATCTGGTCAATTCTTGGACACTCTTCTGTATTGGAGCTCGGTACGCTCAAAGGAATGATGTTTTTCATCTCATCTTTCGCTATAGATAATTGCAGTTGATATTATAAGTTATTTTATTATTTCAATATAAATACAATATCATGCACATATTAGTATCGCAACAATGAACAAGAACTTTGTAATTTATTAATATTATTAAAAGACTTACCTGAGAGAGAAGTATGAACCATGTTAACCATAGAATCGTTGTGGAAAGTTGTAGTGAGATTACTTAGGCTTGCACCATCAGGCATAAGATAACCAGGGACATCAAATAAGTTGTTGTTAGGTAACCATGGTGTGCCTCCAAGTAAAGGAAAACTACTTACTCTAGAATCTATATTGGTATTATGTTCTGGAATCTTAGAGTATGTATTCTCCGCATAAGGACCCGAAGAAAAAGTTTGAGCTTTTAAACCATTCATATATGTGTGATTATGTAAACTTCTTGTCATTAAAGGGTCACGAACTTGTGATCTCTGATAGTTTTGATTTGCCGCACCACGACCATAGGAAAATTGATGTTGAGGTAAAGCATGTTGATTTAAAGAATGAAGCTGTGTTTGTGGACTTACAAAAGAGCGGTTCATCGGATTAGGATTCATACTATGATGGCTTAGAAGACTCAATCCTGAATTTCCATGAATACCAGATTCACGATTGCCGAAGTAGCTTACATCAAAAATTGAATTTCCTAGATGTCCATTTATTCCATTGTCTCTAATGTTATTACTGTATTTTTGCTCTCTATTCTTCTTCAAGTAATTCCTGTACTTCTATGAATGAAAAAAAAAAACAAAGAGTAAGAAGAGAACTAACAAGTAGAAAAACCCAAGAATTAACTTTCAAAGTTACGAAATGCATATCGCAGTATAGTTAATTACCTGAAGATGACTAGCAATCTTCTCGCGAGTAAGTTCTGGGACGTCCATTTCCGAGAGTATCTTTGATGGAACGGCTTCTGTTCAAACAAAAAAAATTAATAAAGGGACAATGAATAAAAAAAAATGTTTTTTGAGCTGTGAAATAACTAGGATAATGTAGAAGCTATGACTCCCACGATACTTACTATCGGGTCCTAACTTCTCAAATGCAGCAAGAAACTTCCCATGTAGCTCAAGATCCCAAGCAATCCTTGCTCTCTTATGAGTAGAAAATTGTTCATCAGAAGAATGGCTATTAGTGTCATCCTCATCGTTCTTCATTTGGTTATTGTTTCTCTTTTTAGAGTTTCCATCAATTTCTTGTTTCTCAGATTTCAGATCAATTACGCTGGATTCGTTCTTTCTAAGCACGTGTTGATATATATTCTGAATCTCTTTCAATGATATTGGTTTCACTATATAATCACAAGCACCATGTTTTACACCTTTCATTACCGTCTCATAATCGTTACTCGAAGACATCACTGCAATTAAATATATACATTACAAGGAAATACAAAGTAATTCATAATTAAAATGCAAACAAATTTTTTATTTCGTTTACTTACTGATTACTGGAATGTCCATTTGAAGACCTATAATTTCCAAAAGTTTAAAACCATCGTGTTTTCCCATTTCTAATTGCACATCTGTTATAACGATGTCGAAGTTGTTCTTGTTCTCTTTTAATAAATTAAGAGCGGATTCTGCTGAAGTTTCCTTTGTTACTGTAAAACCATTGCACAAGTAAGTATCAAATGCTAATCAAATTCTTTTGATAAGATTATATTCTTTATTTGATAAATTATGACATGCAATGCTTAATCAACTTTCCACTAAAATGTTGAAAAGATGAGCAAACAGTTGGTATTCTATAGTCGAAATGACATTACAAAATTTCTGATGGAAACAATAAATAATCCAAAATCAAACCATTATGTCTAATTCCTAAATCATACTCCGTATATAAAAAAACTCAAAAATGGAACAAAATCTGCCGAGTTAAAAGAAAAATACCTTCATAGCGACAACTTTTGAGCAAACCCTCAATAAATTTCAAGCAAGAAGGGCTGTCATCAACTACTAAAACACGTAATCCTTCCGGGAACTTGTGCTCATCTTTTTTCTCCATTGTTAGCATAAATCTTCTAAACCTAATAAACTCTTTTCTCCATACGAATGAAACTTTGCTTAGACAAAAACAGAAGAATAAAAACTTGCCATATTAAAACGTTGGCTTTAAAAACAACATTGACAAGAATACCCGAACATTTAAGTGACCAGCAGGGGTATGTACGTATTTTAGATGTATTTTTCCTTTTATAACTTTTATACATTTTTAAGACAAGATATTTCCTAAATAATTGGTATTTATCAAAGAATTAGTGTGAGAAGACAATTACAGGGATAGATTCCGATTAAAATCATTGATTCCATAAACAGATTCAAGCCAAATGGTAAATTCAAAATGTTTCCTTTTTGATTATTTTGGTTAATTACTCGATCATGAGCTATATTTCAACTTTCCTATATTTGTTCACCAAGAAAATAAAGTAAGAAAATAATAGATCCGATGTGCATGTCCAGCGTTCATTCATGTCAACCCATAAACATCATTACCACTGCGCAATTACAGCTTTGAACCCTGCATGCGCCATATATATGTAAAGATCTTTTTCATGAAGGTGTAATAACACTGAGAACCTACAAGGCTACAACAGGCATGCATGCATGCATTCCCATGTTTGACACTATTCTCCCCAAATTATGTTAGAAATTCATGTATTATTATTGTTAAGATGTTTGGATATATTCTGCCCGGTGAGTTCATTATTTCTTCAGACAGTATGTTATCAATGGCATGCCGCATGCACACATGTTCCGTAGACAGTACATATTTACTAGTTAAGCATATGCTGCTAGAATGTCAAAATTGACTAGTATTTTCCTGGATTATGGCCATTGGATATGCAGATGAGTGACTAGTATTTTTTAATCCCATTTCAAGCCACTAAGTGCATGTAGTCACAATTGAAATCCATATATTTTATGGAGATATCACAGACTAGGAGGTCTGATAATATCCGAGGCAATTGCATTTGTCACCAGAAACCCCATGTTATTTTTTTATGACCTAAAGTTTCAAGTGGAACACAAATTTGGCACCTCTGGCCATGGCAATTGCATTTGCCACCAGAAAGAAACCCACACAAGACGTGCCCTTCACCTGAAAGCGAAAATGATATAGAACCTTAGTTATAAGAAGAAAGAGTAGAAAGAAAAAGTTTCTCAAGTTTTTTCAAAATTTCTTTTGGTTCTTGTAAGGGATAGTGTCTGCTAGAGAGTAGTCAGTGAAGCTGAATTCTTGTACTTGGGAGAGTTTCAATGGCAGAGTGGAATATGGTTATAAGACTTAAGTGTCTTACTTTTTTAAGCTTTTGGGTGTTTATTACTTGTTGTGTGATTGTGGAAGCAGCTAGAGAAAATGCATTGATGGGTCACCACCATCATGATCATGGTCATAATATTGCAGATAACTGGGTTCACGAGACTACGTACGCACGACCTTGCAATCATATTGGGAGTCCAGCATTAGGATACGGAGGTGCAACCACCGGGGCTGGTTGTGGCTCTGGTAGTAGTACGGGACATGGTTATGCAGGTGGCAGTGGTAGTGGTTTTGGCTCAGGCTCAGGACAAGGTAGTGGAAGCACTGAAGGCTCTGGATCGGGATTTGGCTACGGCCACGGCAGCGGCAGCTCAGGTTATGGAACTGGTACGGGCAGTGGCGGCGGCTTCGGGTCAGGTTCAGGATCTGGCTTTGGTAATGGCGGTGGGAGTGGCTCTAGCTATGGTTCTGTAGGGGGTGTAGGCGGTGGCGACTCAAATTTTGGTCCTGGCGTAGCTGATGGTGGCTCAAGTTATGGTTTGGGTGGCGGTAATGGACTTGGAGACGGTGATGGAGGTGATCCAATTCCTCTCAGGAAAACTACTCGTGGTTAATCGGCCATCACCTACGATACCTTCAAGTTCAGATAGTAGAGACAATAAGTTCAGTCTTCACCAACTAGTCTGTAGTTTAGCTTTTTAAATTATGTTTTTTTCTCAGAAATGTTTCAGTTCTAGCTTTAGTTTTCTGTCTCTTTTACAAGTAATGCAAAATCTGTTGCGGTAAACCATAATGTGCCGGATGATTAGGAACCATTCTCTTTGGTTTCGGTTCTGGTTTTGTCCGGAACCGTACCAAAGAGTTGTCTTAACTCTTTTAACACACTCTTTCCCGAGAAAATGAAATACAACTGAAGCCAAATCTTTCTTCAATTCAGACTTTTTCATCCAGAAAATCCAAATCAAAATGACAATCCGACCTACAAATCCCGTCTTTAGGGTGATTATAATTAGTAACAGTGATAGTAGAAGAAAACGGTGGTTCAGTACAGGTTCTGATGGTGGGAATAATAATTTCGCGGGAGAAAATGCTTATGAGATATTAATGGTTTCAGAGAATAGCAGTTTTGATGAAATCAAAGCTTCATTTCGAAAATTAGCCAAAGAAACTCATCCTGATTTAGTAGGTGGTTCTTCTGATCCAGCTTCCTCTCAACGATTTGTTCAAATTCTTGCCGCTTATGAGGTAATTTGTTTGTTGAATCGATGACTATAAGTAATTTTACTGGAATTGGTTTGTGAATTATCTTTTTATTAGGTCAAACTCATCATTTTTGGTGTAAAAATTCAAAATAATATGTATCCCTTTGCTTGATAGGATATGCTATAGACCCTAAAATACAAAATTGAGCACTAATATCTTAGTCGGCTTAAGCAGTGGCTTATAGTACTGCTCTTACTTCAATTATCCAGAAATATCAATATGGAATGTGTGTGTTGGTCTCTGGAAGTTATATTTCATGAGGTGCTTCCAATAGTTATGTGTTATTGTAGATGTTTTCTGAGTATAGCTAAAGGAAGAATCTAAACTACATTTATCTACTGTGTTGTAGATTCTTTCAGATTCAGAGAAGAGAGCTCACTATGATATGTATCTGTTCTCTCAAAGAAAGGTTATACAGAAAGTCTCCAGGCAAGGTTCACCTATGTTCATATAGGAGTCTGATGATTCAATGTCAAATGAGATGGAAGTAGTTGAATGGCTACGTTGGTACAGATATGCTATCAATGACATTGTTTCACAGGAGAAAGTTGTTGTTGGAACAGGCTACTTTGATGTACTGGAGGGTGAATTTTACTCAGCTGTACGTGCAGCTTATTATGGGCCTTATATTGAATCTTTGGATCATCTTCCTGAATGTTTTGAAGCTGAGGAGAGATCTGCATATGGAACCCCAGATGTGCTTCACTTAGTTTCTGGTCGTGATCTCTTTGGAATTGTATGTATTGTTAATAAGCGTCCTGAATTAGCACAGTCGTGCTATGAAAAGTTGAGTTCTTTTGCATTTGATGGCTCCAACCTGTGTCAATCTGTTAAAGATATGAGCGTCAGCAATTATTCTTCACAAGTTGAAAATCAAGAAACTCTGCAGATGGAAACGAGGCCTTGTATTGACAGGACATCAGATGTTTATAAAGATTTAGAATTGCATATTGGTGGAAAAGTGGTTGCGGTGGCTAGTAGGATACCTCCAAAAACTTGTACTGATGGAATTCAAAACGAAGATGACGAAGATCATATACATGTTTTTCTCAGTTCAGAAGAATGTCCACTGTATGTTAGGTCAGAGATTTCTATGAACTCATCTTCTAGTAATTCTTCAGCATCGAAGATTCTTTTGGGAACAATAGCTGGTCTAGGAAATAACTGCGAAGAAGGATCCTGCTATGTCTACAATAATAGTGGTAGACAAACTCACGTGATTATGAAACATAGAACATTGATGGTTCGTATTATTTTCCTTGAATATGTTTGTTACTTTCATTTCCCATATACTAGATAAAAGGGTGAAACTGGATTTAGTTGACTGGAAGTAATTGGTGGGTTTATAAACTACATGACTTTAGTGGACCTTTTCTGGTGAAAATGCATAATAGTGCGTATAGTAGTTTATGTTAACTAGCATCACTAAGGGATATGAAGTCGAGCTGGAAGTTAGTTCCTGCCATAGATGCTACCAAAGTCATTAGCTCATTCATGAACCCGTCTGCACTGGTTCAGGTGAAGCACATGCATTGGTATCAAGCTGGAAAGGAAGTTTCTCCATGCGAATGTAGATGCAGCAGAGCCTGTTTGCCTCCTAGCAAGTAAGTTTATATTTTATTATTATTTCATTCTATATCCAGATAAGTAATTCACTTGATGTTTGTGCGAGTGTGTGTGTGTGTGTGTATCTTGGATGGTCATATCTGTATCTTTTCTCATGTCTAAGAAGCATATAGCATCCTCCACATCAGGATTTTTAGTCAGACTTAGAATAGTGATCCTCTGTCTTCTGAGTTGATATACTGTGGATGTGGGACCATTCAGAGAAATTCAGGTTAAACTCATCTGATGTAATTGTTAGTGTTATCTCCCAACGTTATTTGCTAGTGCAACTGCATTTCAGAGTTTTCTCAACTGTAATTGTCGAGATACTTCTGAAAGTCGTGTGAATCGAATTTGACCAAATTTGCATTGTTTTAGAGTTTTCTAGTTGCTTAGGCGTAAAGAAATCATCTCTTAGAAATTGTTGGGTTATATAGAAAAGGTACCCCACCTCAATGCTTGGTTGATACTGGTTAGTATTACACTGAGTATACTGTATGGAATGTGACCATGGGGACCCCTTCCATCCATCTCGGGATCTTTGTTTGGACTTCTTGTTGTTTTCATGCTAGTCATGATGCTCTACGTCAATGTTCCGGGCTTTAATGGTGTGTATCTCAGTTTCCTTATAAACGGCAACCTGTATCCTGAAATATAAATTCTGATTTAGTGTTTGGTATCTGTCCTACTGATATCAAAAAGCTCATGTGAGGTTGTTTTTCCAGATTTTGGCTATTCGAGCCCCGATGCCACATGCATGATATTGGGGGTTGGTATGTAGAAACATTTGGCCGAGATAAAAAAGGCAAGACAGTTCCCTGCCAGAGACAGTGGGACAGCTTTAATGAATTTGAACAGCCTGAGCAGTAAGTTAAACTGGCATCTGTACTTGCTTTAATAGATCACAGTGACAGTTAAATCATCCAGTGTCTCAATTAGAAACTCATTAACTTTGTTTAAGGATGTTTTTTTTTTTTTACTTTTTACCTGAGATGCGGAAGGATAAGTTTTAGGATGCAGGAATTTCTCCGGCATTGAAGTTTGCAATACTACTTATCCTTGTTACCAAAAAGACTTGCTATGTGCTGTGTGCAGGAGACTTCATCCCGCAATGTATTTGCTAACACTCGCGTATAGAAGTCTAGATCTCGAAGATGCAAAGAGAACGAAACGGACAGTTAAGGATATTGCTGAAGCAAAGCTGTTAAATATTTTCCGCTGGTGCAAGAAGCTTGTTTGAGGAGAACAAAAGGAGCTGCTTCCTTGTATGGAATTATTGATTCTTAGGGGAAAAATCCCTACTCCTCAAGCTCGTATCACCATCTGGCTAGGAATTGTCACAACCTGACAATGTGCTCTCTACTTTCACCACGACTTCTGAAAGTGAGTTGAAATGGGTAAGAATTTCTTTGTAATTTGGTGGTATTTATTGGTTTTCAGCTACTAGATTTTCTTATTGACATTTGATGGCGCTTCCAGACAATTTATTAAAAAAAAAACAACCCATGAGAAATCATCTCATCTTAGTCAAATATTGCTGAGCAGAATGCGCAGCTGCCTGTTACTTTCTAGCGTCCTTTGTTGTTTCCTATAAAATGCTGCAATCCTAATTCAAAATTATTTACCATTTTATTCTGCTTCAGTGGTTCTTATATTTCTGAGCAGAATGCGCAGCTGCCTGTTACTTTCTAGCGTCCTTTGTTGTTTCACTATAAAATGCTGCAATCCTAATTCAAAATTATCTACCATTTTATTCTGCTTCAGTGGTTCTTATATTGCTGAGCAGAATGTGCAGCTGCCTGTTACTTTCTAGCGTCCTTTGTTGTTTCACTATAAAATGCTGCAATCCTCATTCAAAGTTATTTACCAATTTATTCTGCTTCAGTGGCTCTTATTTGAAATTGTTTAGTATAATCTGCTGTGTTATCTGTAATACTTGTTTCTCTATCATTTAAGGTATATTTTGTACCAGATGCTTTTTGATACTAACAATCTAGTCGATCCACAAAAATAATTATATGATATTTTATGAAGCTTCCATATTATATTACACTATATGAGAATAACAATGATAATGGTGCATGTTTATTTTGTGCACTAGTTTAGTAGATCGTCCCATTTGCAGTATTGACCACCTGCTAATGCACGGTAAAATCTATCCCTGCAGTAGACTGGCCGGCCATCAGCGGCCTTAGCAGCAGCTGCTGCTAGGTCATCGTTATCCTTCACATCTAGTGGAGGGCTTAGCAACTCTTCCCTTCTATGGTTTCCACAAGAAAGACACGAGGAAAAACAAAACTATTGTAAGAGCTTGACATTCAATGTTCTTTAGAGCATAAAACAACACTATAGATTTGTTACCTGATGTTGGATTTTGATATGTTTGAAGTTGGTAAATTTGATTGATCAGAAAATCTTGTATGAAAGAAATCTTGCACTGGTGCAGCAAAGGCGAACAGAAACACGGCTGATACAAGCACTGCGCCAGTGCCGACTAGTGTCTGTTTCAGCAACTTGATGACTGGCTTTACCTAAATGCAGATATTTTTTATACAATCTTGTGAGACAGTTGATACCTAAATAATTTAGTGAACATATTAATTACAAGATGTTCTCAGCCCAACTATCTAATGAAGGAACCATGAACACCGCAAGTACCTTATAAGAGCCCAAAAGCCTGTCTCGAGCCAAGATCTGTAACCCAAAATGCTCATATTAGAAAAACTCAAGAAGGGAAGAGATCTTATTCACTATGTTATCAGGAAAATGATTAACAAAACAAGTAATGACTGTGTGCATGTAGACCTCATCAAATTTAAGGTTTAAGTTATACAGCTTCCCAACTTTAAGTTAACCATGAAACATGACCTTTTGTTGCTATTGTTGTTGTGAAATCATTTTCTCTATCAACTAAGCTGCACTTTTCTTGTTTAGCTTGTTTTTAAGGTGTATCTATTACTTCTTAGTCATTGTTCTTTAAGATCAGCACTTTTATGATTGCAGTTGCCAAAGCAAGTGCATATATTGTGATAGTTGTCTGTATAATCATTAAAAATTTCTTGTTCATTTTGTGTTTCCCTTAATTTTCTGCCTGGACTTGTTTAGGAGGTGAGGCGACATGGTGAACCACAGTCGAGTTCTAAAGCAGAGCAGGTAATCTTCTGTGTTCGTGATTGCAGCACTTAACTTATACCCTTGCCAGTGTACATATAACACTTTCCCCCCCTTCTTAAACAGTACTCCATGAAATCTATGATTGTAGATTATATTTTTTCCGGTTCAGAAAACAAAGGGCTTAAGAGTTTATAGCAGATAATAACTAACCTCCGGTGGCTTTACATACATTTGTCCATCATACCATCCACTCTCTTCATAGGGTACAACTGCTGACAGAAGTCTATCCCCGACATAACTCCAGCCCTGCATTAAACAACACAAGTAGTTTAAACCGTGCTAAGCATTCAATAAATGAGTTTTAGGATTACTGCGAAGATAAAGGATAGCTTAAATGACCATGTATGGCTCCAAATAATAATTTTCATCTTATTTTTCTTTTAAAACCAAGAGCTCCGAATTGTTGAAAAGTCTGTATGGTGTTCAATATGTTATTGCATTTATTTTCAGAATTTGAGTGGGGGGATTTTTGCTCTGAGCATTGATTCTCTTTAGAAGCTCAGATTAGAAATTATATGAGTAATAGATGAAAATGCAAGGAAAATTATACCAAGTATATCCTCAGAACGACTAGTGACACCAGAAATAGACTTCCAATTCCAGCAGCTAGTGCAAATTTTAGAGGCTCCTGCAAGGTTCCAGAACAAATAATATAGTATGTTATGATAGAAGATAAAAAGTCATATTTTGATTAGGACAATCCGGTTAATGGCCAGATTCCCATATAGTGTAGAAGCAGGTTGCTGTGTTATTTTTTAATTTGATACATGCTACTCTTGGTGTAAAGATTTCATCCTTTAGTGCTGTACATTATTCTGAGTCTTTGCCCTGTTAGACTGAGAAATTGTTCTTTTTCTTACATCTAATTTAGATTTTCAATGTAATAACCATAGATGTGGATGCCATTTTATTGATATGGTAATTTTAATTGCGGGAACTTTTCAGGTTTTATCAGCTTACGCTGGAGGGATTAAAACTTGCTGCTGCAATTGGCACACCCAGAACCGTGAAGGTGATCAACCAGAGCGTTCCAATACGTATGAAAAAAGAGCCTGGACTCAGTTCTCCCCATGAATATATCGGCCCTTCTTTGAGAGATGAGTATTCATTTACCTGTTAATGTCACCAACAACCAACCAAATGATATAAAAAAATGCATGATATACTAACAACTGCACATTTCTGCGGAAACAAAATGGTTCTTAGAGTAAGTTACTAAGTTGTGTACTACATACCGGTCTTTGGTCAAAGGGAACTCCAATTTCCAATCCTGGATCCCAGTTTCGTCCAGTGAAACCACTCGCACCACCATTGCTTCCTCTTCCATTATTAGTTTCATCTCTCAAGGCCCTTACCTGCAACGACGGCAACTGGAACTGCCGTCCACTTCCCAATAATCCCCACTTAAGGCCAGCAGAGTTGCTTCCACTAGTCTTTGGTTGCCTCACATTGGGGACCTGCAGACTGCAAGCAGTATGCAGTCTAAGCATCTCTGTTTCCCCTTCATACACTAAATGTATCGTTAACAAAGTGTTTACTTAGGTAGCTCTTTCTTTTATGTTGTTGATGACGTTAAAAAGAAGAGGCCTTCAAACTTAAAAGGATCAGTATAAATATATGGTGATCTCTGGATTTGGAAGCATACAGACTTTTACGTGGAGGAAAATATTGCAGGGCCCAAATATATAATTTCTTTTTCTTCTATTAGTATTATCCAAATTCTTTGAAGGTAGATTTTTCCATTTTGTATTTATCTTTCTGTGGCTGGCGATGAATGAGTGAAGGGTAGAGGTTGTGACGTGTGTCTCTTTGTTTAGTTTGCACGGTGCTTTGCGTGTGCACCTTGTGTATCCTTGTAAAGTTGTATGCGCTGTGTGTGTAATTTGGTGTCTGCTCAACTTCATCCATCTCCAATTGTGGCAAGAGTTTGAGGATTTCGCATTATAATTTTTTAGCCAAATTGTTGTACAAAAAGATTGACAAGTGCTTTTGCACTTCTCTGAAAATGATGCTAACAAAGCATCTTTTAGGGGGCTAATTGCCAACAGTGTGCTCTTTATTTACTCCTAATGTACGTGTGCTCACGTTTTCTTGATTAGTACACTTAAAATGCCTAGTATGTGGAGAATCTAAATATATATTTGGCATGGATCTAAATTTAGTAAGGCGTTGCAAACGTGATTAATGAGAGAATAAAGTTAAAATCCAATTAAGAAATGATCAATCCTCCTCACCCACTACTTATAAATGCTGCTGATCTCAGGGTGGCAAGTCTTGTTCACTGAGCTCTAAATCAGGGTTGAATAAATATATCTCTAGATGTGGCTGGTAGTGGTGGCCTGGTGGGTAACCTCCTAGAGCTTTCTTACACACAAACCAGAAAAATTTACTTTAAAAAACCGAAAAATACAGTTATTGTTTATACGCCAAATTGCTATAGGGGGTTATCAATTTGATAGGGGATTACCAATCCTTTGTCTCGAAGATCACAAGTCGTTTGGTAAATGACAAAATCCCTCTTACACTAGTCAGTTGATTCGAGTTGTCCGTCGATAAACAAAAAGATTACCTTTGTTCATGAATCTTAGTAGTAGTAATAATTTATTAATCCCATGAGTTTTTTTTTAAGTCATTTTTCTCTAAAATGAGTACTAAAATTGTGCTTCCCACCTTATTTAAAAATAAGAAAAAGAAAAAAAAAAAACATAACTCCCGCGTTTGTGATTTTAGCTTGAGTTGACTTGATCAATCTTCCAAGCTCGACAGAAAAGATTGAGACAGAGGCGTAGATCGGAAAGTCTAATCTCGTTGAAGAATGAAAGTAAGGAATAGAGGGGGATTATTCAGAGCAAAGCTAGAATTACCCATTGTTTTACTTTCATGCACTCTATTTTTCCTTGCTGGTTTCTTTGGATCCGTTCTCCTTTCTCAAGTAAGTTTCTTAAATTACTTTTTTTTTTTAATTTTTTTTTTGTTATGGATTAAATTTGTGTTGCTGCTGATCTTATTTGTTAAAAAGTTCCAGGATATTGATGAAGTTGTACCTAAATCTAGGATACTTGAGGAATCTGTAGTAGAAGAAAAAGAGGATAAAGTGTTTGAATCAATTCCTAATGGAGATACTGGGGATTCTTATGTTACTTCCATTCCTTGTCAGGTAATTTATTATCATCTTATTTTGTTATTTTTGACATTGTGAACTAGTTTTATAGGCTGGTTGTAGTCCTCTTTCTTGACTTGCCCTTCTTGCATCAATGATTTGCATAAGCATTGCCTCACATGTTGCAGGTTTTGAGCTGGAAACCTCGTGCTGTTTATTATCCTGGTTTTGCAACTGCAGAGCAATGTGACAACATAATTAAAAAGGCCAAGGAAAGTCTTAGTCCATCAGGCTTGGCTTTCAGGAAAGGAGAAACTGCTGACAACACCAAGGGAGTAAGAACAAGGTAAACTGTTTTCTTTTCCGCACTTGTACATTGAACTCGAAGGATCATTATTATTAAAGCAGCTGCATGCAAGTAAGCATATCATATTGTCTCAGCCAGACCCTCATATTGATGATATGACCCAGCTTTGACTGCCGTATTTTCATGGCACATGGCATTTCTCTGGTGTGAACACTGTCAGAATCCTGTGTCTAAACTCTCCCTAGAAGGCTTAGGAAACATGTGAAGTCCAAGCCAGACCCAGAGGACCCAACTAAATGCCCCTCTAGGCAAGATGGGAGATTACAGTCTGACCCCCTATAGACATGGATTTCTTGCTCTGGTACCATTCTGTGAGAGAGTAGAACCCCCATGTCCACCAACACTAAACCCCTTTTTGGCATTGGCCATTGTATAATCGTGGCATGGGGTTCTACACTGCTGAGAGACTTGGATCAAAGGACATCTCTAGCTCCCCTGTAAGGAGGCCAAGGCAGAATGTTTAGTCCAAGCTGGGTCTGATGGACTGAATAGACTCCCCTCTCTAGGCAATGTGAGACGTTACACATATGTCAAGTTAATCTTATGGAATTGGTTTCCTAGATAAATTTGACTTGGTGTACTGTCTGATATTTCATCTTTGGAAGAAAATGAGACTAGACTACCTATATAAGATTTTAGACAATTTTGGTCGTAAAGTATAGTGTTTATACCGAAGATCTCCCTCGTTCTCGAAGTTAGTTTCTGAAATCCATTTTGTTAAATGTTCGCACTACTTAAGTTAACAACCAAGGCCGCCACATTGCATGCTTATTTTATTTGTTAAATATCGAAGGCGTTCACTGCTAGTTTCAGTTTTGTTCTTGTATATCTTTAAACAGTTGATTATAGTACTTTTTATTGTGATATCTAGTGTTGCCTTTACAAATGTCAGCTTAATGACTAAAAGCTTCTTATTATATGCATTTCTTATAGAATGTCTTGCTGCATTTCTTAAATTAAACCCTGGTATCACATTTCTCCATAACAGTTCAGGCACATTTCTCAGTGCGTATAGCGACTCAACTGGAACCTTGGCCCAGATTGAGGAAAAAATAGCAAGGGCTACAATGCTTCCAAGGAGCCATGGCGAGGTAATCTTGGAATATACATTTCCTTGTGTAATTAATATTATCTGTTGCTTCGAGTATACGTAAAGATCACATTACTCTGTCATGCAGTACAATCCTGAATTATTGATAATCGATTAAACAGATTGGTAATATAATAGTGTCTTGTTGTTATCGTAATATTTCTGATGTATTTTGAATTAGTTACCTTTTATTTTCGGGAATTTTGAAGTAGTCTGAGTAATTCGAGGATATCACCATCTTGTAGGCGTTCAATGTTCTGCGCTATGAGATTGGACAGAAATATTTATCTCATCATGATTCATTCAACCCAACCGAGTATGGACCACAAAGGAGCCAAAGGGTATTTATTCTCTCTGTTTCACATATCTAATTCTATTTCTTCCCTATTTGTTCTCTTTCATAAAGCGGGAAGGTGCTAATTTCTTTCATTTGATAATTAGAATTGGATGGTGTTTACCTGGTAAGAGCTTCATTAGTAACTGCTTGAATTAAAGGTTAATCCTTTACATTGTCTTTCGAAGGAATGGAATTGCTAATGGGGAAAATGAAAATCGAGATTGGCGTGTTTTACTTCTGAGAATTTTGACAAGCAAACTTTATGTACATTATTCCAATATCATTAGCATGATATCTAGACTTTAACCATTCACTAGAATGTCCAGGAATCAATTTCAAGACCTTAATTTAAACCAATGAGATGCATTTTTTGTGAGAACCGTTAGCTTACACTTAGTTTCTTAAAGACTCATTCTTTTCTATAAATCACAATGAGATGCTCTTGTTGTTGAGAATCGTGAACTCAAGCATATTTTTCATGCAGATAGCGTCCTTCCTGTTATATCTTTCTGATGTGGAAGAAGGTGGTGAAACAATGTTCCCGTACGAGGTAAGATAATTTAGAAGCTTTTATTTTACTTTTCCCAGTAAGTGACTTAAAGATTCTTACTTGTTGAAATGCAGAATGGTTCGAATATGAATATCGGCTATGACTATGAAAAATGTATTGGCTTAAAAGTGAAGCCCCGTAGAGGGGATGGCCTGCTCTTTTATTCGTTATATCCAAATGGCACGATTGATCAGGTATCCAATTCTGCACAAAGTCAAGTGTCTTTTTTTCTCTTTCATTGTTCTTTGTTTTCCATGTTCTTTCTCTATAGCTCTGCTTCTACACTATTTTCACTTCCATATTTGTGCAGATGTCACTTCATGGGAGTTGTCCGGTGATAATTGGACAAAAATGGGTGGCTACAAAGTGGATCAGGACTCAATAAATGAACGAATGATATTTACGTACACGTAATAAGAAGAGGGAAAATCACGTTACGAGTTTTGTTTTCTCATTGGGTACCTATAGTATAACGATACTTTTTTACTGCTACTGAACTCAAGAGGAGATGAAGGTAAAAAATAAATTTCCGTAAGATGTAAGTTCTTTCTTTGATTAGGGTGGGAAGTGTCGTTATTTTATTTCTAATTAGGTGCATTAGAAAAAAAGAAGGGCAATACACTGAAAACAGTGAATAATTTTAATTTATTTTATCAAAGGTTTCTGAGCATATCGCCCAAACAGAAAAGACTGGCAGATGATTTTAGCGCTGACTGCTACTTTCTAAGTGGTTTATGTTTTGTTTTGCACTATCAATCGCTTAAGCCTCTTTCAAAAATCATCTGCCATCCCCCCTCCTTCAATTAACCTTATTTGAAATTATCTTCTGCAATCTACTGTGTTTTCTCAGTTATATAGTGCATTGCTTGGTACTTGATGGCATTTGTCAATCTACAAAATTAATGATATCGATATTTCTGAAGCTCCCCTTTTATTAGACTCTCGGAGAATAAGAATGAGAATGAGGCATGTCTAGTTAGGTAGATAGCTGCACAATAAAACCTATCTCTGCAATAGACTGGCCTGGCATCAGTCTTATATCCATTACATTTAGCGGGAGTCCTAGCAACTCCTCCCTGTTATAGTCCCAGAAGAAAGACATGAGAATAACTGAAAGTATTGTAAGAATTTGACTACCAATAATCTTTAGAAAGACATGAGAATAATATTCCTTGGTGTTTCCTTGCAAGATGGAGGAAAATATGTAAAGAGTTTGTTTCTCTGAAATTCAGTCATGCGTGCAGAGAAGTGAATTTCTCGTCTTGCAAAGCGAGGTGTACATTTAGACCAAGGGCAATCAATTTGTATACTGCAAGGCCAAATTTTATAACTTGTCTTGGAGTTGGATTTCCTTCTAGTTAGTACTTTAGATTCAGGTGAGTTGCAGTTTTTTTGGTTTTTGAGTTGTCAGGTATGTCTGATTTCTCTTTAGTTGTTTGGGTTGTCAGGTTTATCCGACTCCTCATCTTTTATAACGTTTTTTCTACCTGATGCTGGATTTTGTTATCTTAAATGTTGGAACCTTTGGTTGATGAGCAAAAAACTTGCAGTGCTATGAAAAAAGAAGAAGAAAAGAATGTATGCTTGATGTTGGGTGGCTTGTTCTATAAAAATTTCTTTATTTTTTCTGTTTTTATGGATGGAGTGGCCGTCTATATATCTGACAAGATCTATAGTTATAAACACCCCACACATAGATGCAAGCTAAACTGCAGAAGTTCACAGTGCTGCCACTACGCGGAGCACAAAACTTACCTGCTAAAGTAGAAAACAATGCAATTTTTTTCTTTGGGAAACTGCACATGCTATTGAGTTATGAGCAAGTCAACTCAGTCTTGTTAGTGAGTTTACAGTGTAAAACAATTCGAGAAGAAGAGAGACTTTCAAAGAAGATGGCTAGTTTACAAGAGATTTTAGCTGATTATCCACTCACTAGGCTTGCTAACAAATCGGACTATTACCGTTTTGTGATTCCAATTAAAGCCTGTTCAATGGGACTTATCTGAAACGTCCGAGTTGTTAGCAAGCCTTGTGAGTGGATAATCAGCTATTCTCTTGTAAACTTGCCATCTTCTTTGAATGTCTCTCTTCTTCTCGAACTGTTTTACACTGTAACTCACTAACAAGACTGAGTTGGCTTGCTGATAACTCACCTATGTTGCCTTTTGTCACTCCTTGAAAGTAACTATTGAGTTGTGAACCACAGAGTGAGTAAACGAGTCGAGTCATTAACGAGGCCCCCGATCCAAAAGTACAAATTCTCTATGCATGTACACCACGTGACTGCAAGTTCGTAGCAGTGATTGACGAGTCTGTCTATGACACAAGAAAGTTGGCGTTCGTCACTTGTGCACTAGTAAGAGCTCTACAAGAAGTTGTGGTTGTTGCATCATCTGGTTTTGACAGCATCCACACGAAATTGAACTTGATTCAATGAGCTTGCCATCATGAACTGTTTTTTATATATGCCGACAATTACCAATACTTGAAGAACAGTACTCAAACACAAACGCTAGAAAAGATGATGGAAGTCTAGCTCTGCCGAGCTAGCACGACAGATGGAGTAATGTAGTATGTGTTATCAATATATATAGCAATACAGACAAGGGTCCGGAATAGAGGAGAGCATCATTCTAGTCACCATATGTGATTGCTAGTTTGGCTGTTTGTTAAAATTCTAGGAATTCAGCAGGTGAATGTCTTTAATTTGTCCGATTGTTTAAAATCTATTCTTACGATTCTAAGTATTTATATGAACTACGTAACCATTTGCCAGCCACAGAAGCAACCAAATCTGGATTCCTTGTCTTAAGTTGGTGTCATTTGGCTCAATGTTGTTTTTCGGTGATAAGCATCAAAACGTTTGTGCATGCCTGATTACTTGCTCCTTCCTATGACAATGAAATATTTACCTTTGGCTGGCGCGTGTACTAATATTGAAAGTGCAGACTACTGTGGAAAAGCTTTGTTTTTCTCTTTGTTTTTTCTGTTTTTATAGATGGAGTGGCCGTCTAATGTATCCACAAGACCTGTCATATGAAATATAAACACGTCTGCTTTTATTTATTTTCCACATCTAGCTATAGATATATATACAAGCTACACTGGAGGAGCACAGACAGTGCTGCCACTCCGCAAAAACCAAAACCTATCCACACTTGCTGAAGTAGAAAACGACACAGTTTTTTTCTCTTCTAGTGAAACTTTACATGCATACAAACACGTACCAACCTACCTTAGCGTTTTCCTATGTCCATGCAGATGATCCCTCCTTTGGCCCCATTGATGCATACAAAGATGGAGTTTCTTGCCAGCAATCAGAAAATCCACTGCTTGTAATGGTGTGAAGATGCCTATTAGTTCTTTCAACGTATTCATCCTCAACTTATCTGAGTCAACTAACACACTTGCCAGATCTTTTGAGTGTGAATCCAAAGCCTGATCAACTTGTTCAATATGGGACTCGGTTTCTATAACATCTGAGTTGTTACTAGCAAACCTAGTGAGTGGAGAGTCGGCTATATTCTCTTGTAAACCAGCCATCCTCCTTGAAAGTCTCTGTTCTTCTCGAATTGTGCTACATCTTAACTCACTAACACGACTTAGTTGATCTGCTGATAACTCAACTAAGTTGCCTCTTCTCACTCCTTGTAAGTGCTCGCTGAGTTGTGACTCAAGTTGAGAACCACAAAGCGTGTAAACGAGTTGAATCAATAACGAAGGTCTGCAACCCCCGAACCATAGGTAAGAATTCTCAATGGAAGTACACCACATAGGTGAGAAAATGGATGAAGCTTTGTCTACTGCAAGTTGGGCTCTTCTATTAGTATACTCTTGAAAGTGTTTGATAAGTTTTTCGATGATACAACAAAGTTCTTGCTCGTCGTTTGGCTTTTGGCTGCGTACTTGTAAGAGCTCTTGAAGAAGTTGTTGTTGTTCAATCATCCAGTTCTGGTAGCATTCAAGGATTTGAACTTGATCTGATGAGCTTGCCATCATGAACTCGAGAAAAGTTTGACGGAATCTTCTAAGTGCACACAACAAGTGAAGTAATAGTGTATGTCTTATCTACATCTTTATCTATATACATGGTAATATAGACAAGAGTTTCAATTAGGCGAGCATCATGGTT